>NC_056741.1:1280169311-1280206811 GCF_019279795.1 Protopterus annectens | reverse complement strand
TCAGCAAACCACATTACAAAATAATGGGGCAAGGTTAACACCTAAAGACAAAACCACATGCATATACAAATGCAAATCAAATTATTAGCTAATAACACAACGGAAATGACATGGTACAGTACATTAAGAAAGTGTAAAATGGTTTATTTAAAATGTAGTAATCACGTCGGGCATCCCATTCACATACAACAATGCCAGAGGCTCAGCAGTTTAGACACTGATATTTGATGCCAGATAACTCAAGAAAGGATGGCTGTGGGTCTTATCTCCCCTGTTCCAGGTGTTTGCATGCACATTGCCATACTGACAATACAGTGTAGTATAGTGCAGTACAGGGGAATGCTACACTGCTGAAGTGCAGTCCTTTAAGGATTCACCCTATTGCCTAGGCTATACGTCCAGAAAATCAAAAGTTTTAAAGAAAGATTCAGGAATATTAAAATGCCCAACTCTACAACTCATTGTTATAAGTTTCCCAGATCACACATCACAACACCGACATCAGAAAGTCATCACAATCTTAAAGTCTACTCCTTGATGTTCAAAAGTGAATTCAGTGTAATCCCTTCATGCTTCAGTAACTCATAAATTAGCTGAGTGCTCCAACACATAAACACCTCTTCTAACTGTAACAACAACATACCATCTGTTGCATCCCCTCAAAAAGGATATATAAAAATCTTGACATACCACAAAGCATCAAACACTATAAACTTACATACTACAAGCAACTCTTTTCTCTCTTATACCCCACCTCCAGGGAGCATATATGACCACAAAGAAACCAGGTACCTACTACCCTATTTATTCATATTTCCTTGGTCATACCTAGACCCAAAAGTACCGCTTTACTCAACTTCATATCACTGCTAGGATAGGGAACCCTGCTCTGAAACATTAACTGCACCAGATCATACACACTCTTGCCACTGAATCCCACTCCCCCCACCATCAAATATGAGTCTCATAGACTGCAGTCCTATATTCTTATTTACATGAAATGTCTTAACTGGGTAATCCATCAGACTACCTATAAATGGCTGCAGAAGTCATAGCCTTCCCCGTGTCCATACTAATTAATAAGTTAATAGCAGAAAGATATGTCCCATCACTGTGGAAAAAATCCTACATCATACCACTGCACAAAGGTGGCACATCTACAGAGTTTAATAACTACAGACTGATAGTGATTCTCACCACCCTCTCCAAAGTATTAGAGAAATTCATCCATATGCAGCTGATGCAATACCTCAAATAACCTGTTCTCAGAAACACGGCATGGCTTTAGGTCCCAGCACGGTGCCACTACTGCTTACTACATTTTACCAGTATAATAAACCAACATAGACATGATGGTCTGCCTGTGTCCGCCATGTTCTTAGACTTGTCAGAGGCATTTGGTACTGTCTCCCACCAGCAACTGCTTGTTCGACTCTCCTCAATAGGACTTTCACAATACTCCTTGTTGTGGTTCCTTAGTTACCTATCCAGAAGGCAACAAGTCATTAAATGGCAACAGACCTACTCATCCTTTCAACCAGTTACTGCGGGTGTCCCTCAGGGCTCTATCCTAGGTCCTCTCCTATTTAATATATTATTAATGACCTCCACTCCTCCACTCACCATGCTAGTTTAGTTTAGTATGCAGACAACTCAACATTAGTATGTGTGGCCTCTACAATAAATAAGCTCCAACACATTATCCAAAAATCTTTCTACTCTGTACAAACAAATCAAACCTCCTACTCACCCCAAGAAAACTAAGTTAATGCTTTTCACCTCAAAAAATTGACAAAATCAAAAGCAATCTTTTAGCATAAAGTCAGCAAATAATACTGTCATTGAAACTGTAATTCACAGTAAACTTATAAGCATTATAATAGGTGACAGTCTGAAATATGAACACCATATAGTGCACATCATTAAACTTACATACCAGGAACTAGGCTCCCTTTAAAGGATCAATGAATTCCTTACAGATACTGCTTGAAAAACTCTAGCCACCACCTTCTTACTGCTGACTCTCTTATAACCCGCTCCTATCCTAACAAACCTAATCAATACTCAAACAAAGAAACCTGCCTCCAGCTACAATAAAATAGCTTAATTTGCCACCAGTCTCCCCCATAGGATGCAATATTGTCTTAGCTTAAAACAATTAAACTGGTTTGAACTGCACAACAGTCAAACATATTCACTGACTACAGCACACAAACTGATTCCTCATCCAGAAAAATGCCCTGCACTACAAAACTTATTACTACCCTACTGTCAAGCAAGGGACATCCATTCTAGTAACAAATTCTTATTACTTAGAAATAAGTCAAATAATGTTGCAGGAGACTCACTCTACTCCCAATACATTGATAAACTCTGGAATAATATCCCCATGCAAATAAAACTCTCCGACAAACTCAGTAGTTTTAAACCACTGCTTAAACAGCATCTTAACCAATCCTGGTCCTGTACATACTTATCACAGGGTTAAAACTTTTTCATGTACAATACTATCCAAATACTCTACTTAAACATAATATTCTCAACCTCTTACTGAAATGACAAAACAATGTATATACATAACTGCTGCCTGTACAATCCACTAAGTTCCATGTTTGCTTTCTTTGTAGAAACGTCCACCTCTGTAAAATCTTAGAAAATGTATGTATAAATGTAACCACTGTATGTGTATAAATGTAAATTGAAATGTAACTACTGTTTGTATATACATGTAAATAGAAATGTAACTGCTCTGTGTTTGACTGGATCTTAGTATAATGCAATGTAAGCAAATGGAGCTTTTCTCCTTGGGCCTCCTCTGAAAATGGGTATTACCTAGCCGGACTTTCCCGGTAAACAAAGACAAATAAATAAATAAATAAATAATCCCTCCAAGCATAAGGCCCATTTTTCAATAAAAATCAAGAAAGTGTTAAAATCCCTACAAATGAGGCAGTTATTAAGGACATAAAGTTTGAAATATTTAGCACATACCATATTTAGCTATGGTTTCAGCCGTGTGCACAAAGCAGCTTGTTTCCTCGCACATTGTTAAAATTTGCAGTCTTCCCCAGAAAAGAGATCTGTACAACCCTGCATCATGATGGCTTCTTAATCATTGGAGGAATCTGCACTTTATTAATATCTTTGGCCTGGAAACATGATGCAGAGGTATGAAGCCCTGAATGAGACCTAGGTGACTGGATTTGATTAGCAGTCCTGGCACTACAGGATCCAAGTAGGGAGGGGGAAAAGAGAAGAGGCATGGACCACTCAACTCTCCCAGGAGTTAAGGAGGGTTGTGGGTACTTGGTGGTACATTTGTTTAGGCAATTTCCCCAGAGGAGACTGTAGAAACAACTGTTCATGATTCTATGGTAGGTGGAAGGCTACTTGGAGGGAATGACACTTGTGGTAAGTGCAACAATGTCCCCTATGGTCAGCCCACTGGTCATGTCTCTCTGGCACTTTGCAGATTGTAGGGAATAGGGCTGAAAAAAAAACAGTAAAAAGCTTAAACCACCCCTGATTCCCCCAACTGAATAATGGTCTCTCCCAGTTTATCCTCACCCAGGTAATAAGGAAGAATAGGCCAATTGACTGGGATGCGGCTGATGACTGACAGCATCATTACTGGTCAGAATGGGATTAGGCATCACTCTTGCAAAAAGTTACACATAAAATGTTGTAACTGAAACCATATGCACATATGTATACTTAATATGAAATAAAGGTCTGTGTAATACACATGTACAGTGTTCTGGACACCAAGTGGATTTCAACAGTGGAGGGGGCAATGCATTAATGCTGTCTTCTGCCATTCCAGACTATGGCAACATGCTTCAATGATGGTGTAAGCAGTACCCTGCAGATTCCCTTCCCTGCAATCAGAGGTCCTCTCTGCAATCAACATGTTCTCACCATGATGTCCATGTCATACATTGCACGGTGGGATTCTTTACAAATGTATCTCCCCTGTGAAGCATCTCTGAGCCCACACTATGACATTAGTATCTGACCATTATGCCAAATGTCCCATCAGTGGTTTACTTTGTTCTGCCATTAAGTAATTTTCTATAACAGCAGTTTCCACTGGCTAGCTGTGTCATATACCTCATATTTACTGTGTGTCTGTTCACTAACATTGCATTATTGTACATTTGTGTAGGTTCAGGCTACATAACTGCAGCTGGGAAAGACATAGGTAATCAGAATGTAATCAAGTTTTACAAAACAAAAACAAAGACAATTAAAACTGATTAATTTAATTTTATTATAATACGAAAAATGGCCAACTTAGTGCTGTGAATAATTAAAATAAAATATATCATACCTTGTGCTATGCTAAAAGGCTGGTCTTCTGAAAAGGCTTAGGTCACTGGAGAGTCAATATTGTACAGAAAAGGAGAGTATGGTTGGGATGCATTATGGCAATGCCCCTCTCAAGTGGGGAGGCAGACACCTTGTCATCGAAGCAGTAAAACTGTTTCCAGATATACCCCTTTGGGAAGTGCAGAAATGAGAAAGATGTCACCAAATATGCCACAGAACAACACTATCTAAGTCACACACACCATGCATGTGTAGTTAGAAGAGCTATGAAGGATAGAGAAAATGGATATGTAGTTGATCCTGCTAGTGACAGGAAAGCCAGCTGGATCTAATGCAGTCCTGTAAATGGAAGCCATGACCAAATGTGCAGGAAAATTGGATAAAAATGTAAATTAAAATATACAAAACTAACATCAAACAAATGGTCCACCACTCTATAGTTCATTGGCCAACAAACAACAGTGTTAAGTTTTATGCTATGTCTGTTGCGACACAAATTTACACACAAAGGTAAATCCAAGCAACTTTGACCCCCAAAAGACATCTACTTCAAATGACCATCAGCAGTGAAGTTTGCAGTGCTGCATGGGGTAGAATGCCCCATCATGTCTGCTCCATGTGTTGAGGTTAATTGAAGTTATTTTTGTTGAATAATTAAATTTTATGCTAGAAGTAGCAACTGAGGTAGTAAAAGTAATAGGGCAGTGATAATGGCAAAAAATGAGAACGCTGGTAGATATGAAAAGCACTGAAGAAGAACAAGGAATGTGTGCAGATAGTGATTAAGAAGGTGGCTGGCCATTACAGGCATGTTCCGCCAATGCTAAAAAAATGATTTACTTGAATGTGAAGGGGATAGAAAGAAGTTTGAACTGTTGCATGCATCTGGTCTGTTTGAAATAAAGATACTGACTTTCTGCATGAATACAACAGGTGTATGTTAAAATGGCAGTCTTGTATAATGTCAGTGTTCAAATCATCGAACCTGCATTATCAAATCAACACAAGATCGACCTCCCACAAAACCAAAATGTCAGAACACTGAAGCATATGCCACACCCCCTGCTAATTATATACACCAACTCTGAGATTGCACTACAGCTGAGAATAGGCAAAACGCAAACCCCCACTGTACCTTTATCTTGCAAAACCAAGTGTTCTGAGACATCAATATTATACTCCTTTGTTAATGTGGGCTTGATGAGTTGAATGTAAACGTTATGACAAGTCGACTTTCTAACATAGATCCAAATAAAGCTCACCATGATGCTAATTCTGTAGTTAGCAGAAGTGCAAAATAAGATGAATCATTTGAGAGGCCATGTAGCATATGTACTGCAACCACAGTGGAAGATAAAATCAGACAGAAGAATTTTTAAGACTGATTCTGATAAAGGAAAAAGAAGATCATTTGGATTTAACAGATTTTGTGAAAACCAAGAATGATGTTACGGACAGGGTTTCAAAAATCATCACTGGGGATTGAGAAAATGATCAAGTTGCTAGAATCTGTGTCAGAGAGGATGCATATTAACATACATGAAGGCATAAGCAGTGAGCATTGTTTTCAAACAGGAAAGACATTTACAATTGCAGGGTGAGTACTGTATGTGGATCATGATTTTTTGGATGTGACTTTTCAGCTACAGTTTATAGATGCAGTTATCATCAACCTCTTCTTTGCATTTTTACATGTGGTTTGAGTGTTGTGTCAAGTGTCACTATCTTTCTCAATTTAGATACTTACCCACCTTATCTGTAAATATGTTTTGCTAATTTCTTATGTGATCATCAATACAAACAAAAAATGATTGACTTTAACAACTGGCTTAGTCTCTGGTGTCATTCTAAGGGGATCCAGTACCTGTCGGCCTGGAAAGACATAACTGAGAGACCACGATGCCAGGGATGGCCTGCATCTGTCTCCCATGTGCTTCAGGCTCCTGGCAAAGGCTCTTGCCTCACCCAAAGTGCCTTTTTTAGGCAATGTCTTGAGGTCAAAATTACCAACATGAGGATCTCATCTAAACGCAATTTAAAGGTCATGCTGCTGAACACTAGGAGTCTCAACATGAAACTGCACTCAATGCAAGCATTCTTAACCCTGGAAGATGCTGACATTTGTGCAATCACAGAAACCTGCTTCAAAGCTGCTCACAGCACCCCAGCCTTACCTGGTTACTCATCCTATCATACATACAGACCCCAAACTGGTGGAAGCAAAGCCAAAGTTGGTGGTGTTGCAATATATATTAAAGATATACACACCTCCAGACTGGTCAAACATTATGATGCACAGGAGATGCTCCAGGTGCAGTTAACAGTTGGCAAGACCCCTATTCAAATCACAGTAAGCTACAGGCCCTCAATGTTGACTTAGGAAGCTGAAGCCACCTATCTGGACCTCCTTGAGTCTGCTAAGATTCAACCCTATACCCTTGATTGGAAAAACTACTCGAGCCAGAACGTAAATGCTCAAAGATTCCTTGACCTTGTCAACGCCAATGCCTTGGGCCAGCTGGTTGACACCCTACAAGAGGTGACAACATCTTACACTCTAGCCAGGAGTAAACAATAAACTTCTCCAAAGCTGATTACAGCCTCCTGAGGGAAGGTCTAAACAGCTTCACAGCCCCCTCCCCAACAACAGGAACTGGCACTAATGTCCAAGCCTACACCAAAGTACTATATGACCATTTATATAAATGCATGGATTCAACAATACCTGACAGGACAAAATCCTCCTCCTCAAGGAAGACTAAATCTGTCTGGTGGACATCAGCTATAAATAAAGTCTACAAAAAAAGGAAAGAATTGCTGTCCAGGACCAAGAAGGAACAGATGCCAAATTGGAAGTACTCTCTCCTTGGCCTAAGCAGACAAATAAGGGTATTAGTGAAGTCCTCCAAAGCAAACTTTGAGTCCAAACTGGCCACATCTATTAAAGACAATCATAAGGCTTTTTTCACATACGTCCACAATCTAAGGGGAAACACCCAAATCTGCTCAGAACTGATGGTCAAAGGCACCACATACATAAATGTTGTGGATATTGCCAACCTTCTGGCAGACCGATTCAGTGAAAACTTCACCCCTCGGTCCCCCATCAGTAATCTAGGATATCCCCAGCTCCTGCCCCCCCCCACCCCATATCTCTAGGGAACAAGTCATTACCTCCATCTCTAAGGCTAAAAACACAGCTTCCATGGGACCCAATAACATCACAGGCTGCATCCTGCATCAACACAGGCAACAACTCGCAGCACCATTAGGCACCCTATTCAACCTAATCCTCAGTACTGGTTTTGTCCCAGCCAAGTGGAGGATGGCCACCATAATTATCTCTCTGCACAAAGGTGGAGCATCCACCAATCCAGGCAATTACAGAACCATCAGCCTAACTAGCCTGATTTGCAAGGCCATGGAACGCATTATTATGGACCACATTAACAAGGACATCAGTAACCTCCAAATGCTTGATCCCACACGGTTTAGTTTTGTCAAGGAGAGATTATGCCTGTTAAATTTGATAGACTTCTTTGAGTCAGTCACCACAGCCATGGAAGAGGGGAAGATGGTGCACTCCGCCTACCTTGACCTGGCTAAGGCCTTCGACACTACTCCTCACTCAGGTATTATAGATAAACTATCCCAGCTTGGCATAAATACGCATGTGACCAGATGGGTAGCTAAGTAGCTCACTGTCACAGTCAAAATAGGGGAAGCTATCTCAAGTAGTAGACCTGTAATGAGTGGCGTACCCCAGGAATTGTTCTTGGGCCCCCTACTGAGGTGCAAGTCAAAACCAGAGGTCTATGGCTGACCAAGTTTGCAGATGACTGCAAGCTGGGCACTGTCATCAACTCCCCTAGTAATGTAGATATACTACAAGAGGGTCTCACCCAGACAAATGACTGGTGCCAGAAAGCCTCAAACTAAATGCCAAAAAATGTGTCATCATCCCCTTTGAGGAGAGTGACATTGCCAAAAATTATCACATTAATAACAACATCCTAAGCACTCAAGCAGTTGTGAGGGATCTGGGCACCTACATTGACAGCAACTTAACTTTTGACCACCATGTTGCCTCCATTGTACAGAGAGCTTTCTACATGGCTCATCTCATTAGTAAGGGTATTTCTTCCAGGAACAAGGAAGTCATAATTTCCCTGTATTTCTCCCTTATCAGGCCCATCATTGAGTATAATGCCCCTTTCAGCATGTACCTCGTGAAGCACATGCAGCAGCTGGAGACACCACAGAGGTTCCTGATCAGGAGAATCCGGGGCTTCAAAAATCTATCCTACATGGATAGGCTAAAAGCCCTGTCCCTCTACTCCGTCTCATAAAGACTCCTCAGAGGTGATCTATGTCTGGCATACAGACCAATCTTTGACCCCACCTAAATGAAATTGCTGCATATCCACAAGCCAAGCTCCACTCATTGAACAGGCATGCAAAACTTCAACTTGGTCAGCGACATCAATAGGACTTGCTGGCGGGACAGATTTGTCTCCCAGAGACTTCCCCATCTGTGGAATAGACTCCCTCTCCACATCAAACACAGTACTTCATTATCCCTCTTTAAGAGGAACCTGGATGACTGGATGGGAAATGGAAAATACACCCCTGGAATTCCACCTGTGTCCCTGCTGGGCAGGGGCATTAGGTGCTGACATGTGGGAACATGGGCTAATTTATTGCATAGGCTTATAAGGGCCTCTGGGCTCATAGCCTAGTAACTTGCTATGATCCTATGATCCTATTCATCTGGGCTTTGCCTGTAAATGGTCCATCGAGATCAGTGCACTACCCCAGTAAACAACTATAAATAAATAAAAATAATAAATAAACTTTCAACAGTTATGCTTGATTCGGACAGGGTCTCTCATGCAATCCATTGATCTCTTGGCATGATGCCTTTGTCTCCTTTTGCCTTCTTCTTGTCTCTTCCAAATCTGCTTTGCCAAATTGCATTTTCAAACCACTGCACCATGTTCTGTTTAACCTTCTTTAGAGTTAAAGCTACTCTGGCTTCAGCTCTGATGTCCTCATTTCTTTGTCTGCCCCACAGTGTGTATCCTACAGCACTTATAGAGAGTGTAAAAGACGTATGTTAAACTATACGTTGTCCTGGTTTATTCTCAGGAAAGGGTCTTGGTGTTTACAATTGCTGAAGAATCTAGAAGAATTGCCTCTGCAATCATTTGGGAAGAAGTGGAGATGGAGTATATGGGATATGTAAGTCTGGGGTCTATTCCAACTCAAATGAGGTAGAAGACGAATGGAAAGAGCAGCGAGGGCTACATGAAAGAGTAAGAACATACTACAGCAGGTAACCTGGACAACGTGGGTATGACAGTGTTCACCTAGGTGAGTAACTACATTGTTATATTCAAAGCTGTTATAACAGACCAAGTATACAATAGAAGGTGCATTCAACTGTGTTACACTGGAATATCGTTAACAGTTAGGACCTCCTGGCACAGAAGACTGATTTACTTCCCTTGATGTAGCCATGAAGTGTAACGATATAGAATGAGGGTCATATTTCAGTTTCAGTTACTTATTGGTCAAGATGCCAATTAACACATCCTTGATGCATGATGAACAAAAGCAAAATAGGCTGTATCTGAGGATCAGATATGCCAGATCATGCAGACTTTATATGTTCTGTTCACTTTACAAATTATGTTCATAGTTGTTTAAAAACTGTTATATTATGACTCTTCACAATTATTTTGAAGATAAATACTACAACATTTCAAACATATTACTTCAGTGTTGTGTGTGAAGTGTGAAACAAGACTGCATTCTCTAGTGAGCTGGCATGATAAGGTTAATGTCATGAAGAATGAAACTATATTAAGTCACTGTTATCAAATATTAGATAAAAGCATCTAATGTGACCTCACCAATAGTCTATGTTGTTGATGAAATAGTGATACGTATAAAAAGTGAACGTTTAAAGAGGGGAAATCTTCAGTCTAAGAATAAATGAAAAGGAACCAAGCAACATTGCTGTTTATAGAGGGGGAAGATAACCGTGGTTAAATTTAACTACTTTTAGAGAGTTTAAATGGTTGCATTATATGATAACAGCATTGCTGCATAGGGAAATAAGAGAAATTGAAATTGATTATGTTACTAAGAGTGAGTATAATTTTCTAAACTGTGGCTCAAATAGTTAATTAAGAGAGATGAATAATATAGTAAAAAGCTGATATTTCTGGGGCTTTCAGAAAGGAACAAGTAGAAAATTATTTCTAAGTGAAGTTTTGAGAGAAAATACTATACTTGTGGTAGAGGAAGTGGACAATTTGGACCCAGTTGTGCTTATAGACTACTTATGTGTTACTGAGTGAAGTTAAAAATCAGACATCATAAAACATGAAATACTTTATGTCAGCAGTCTTCTTAACAGTTATTGTAAGTGAATGGATCATGCCTAGCTTTTCTGTTACATTTCTGATGAGCAAACTAGGTTACGTGGAGCAGGTGACATTGGTAGGGGTACTATGTAATAATAATAATATAAAATGATGGATTTTTCTAATTACGAATGATGTCCATTTGCATGTATAAGAAGAGTGGAAATTAAAGGTCACAAAATGAAGTATATATACTACATTGCTAGAAGAAAAGCAGTTAGAGCACAGCAACAAGCCATGATAACAGCTAGTAAAACGTTAGGTGGCATCCTCATGCTGCTAAATAAGAAGGTAGTCCTTTCACACCTTAAAAGACAGACATGCTATGAGTTCACGCATCCCTTCAAAGGGTACACAAAGGCACTTAGCTGAAGGTGGTCTCAAAACAGAAGAGCCAAATTTAATTTTCAGTATTAGAATATACTATTTCAGAAAGAGGGTGGCAGGAAAATGGAATGAGTTGCCAGAAGGGGTGGTGGAGAACACAGGGATAGGCAGGAAAAAATCATGATGGGGGGGAGCTGCAGACATATTCAGGTAGAGTGGCACATCTTTAGGATGTATCTGTTGCCACTTTTATGTACATATACATACAACTACATCTCTCTTTGGATAACTGTCTCACTCTAAGACTAAAAGGAGTAAATCTAAAAGGGTTAAGCACACTGTGGGACCTACTCTGAACTGAATATAAGATTCATGAGTACTTTGCAATTACTTCCTAGAATGTAGTCCCATATGTAAAGTTAAGAAATCTAGAGACCCCCACGTCCAGTGGGGGTTCAGGGGTACAGAATATTCTGTGTCTGCTGTAACTTGGGATGCAAGACAAGAGTCTGTCTTGTCTGGAATTCAAGGAACATAATCCTATGTGCAATGACAGCTGGAAGTGTTACCTATAAGTACTCAGGGACTAACATAGGGACTATAGTGACTCATTTCCGAAAACTCTGTTAACAGAATGACCTAACTTCCATCACATTTGTGTCTAATACCACACAAGACAGAAGGATCATGCCTAGGAAGACTAGAAATAGAAGACCGATGACTATGTTGACCAAAGACAAGTGGCTCATGACTTGAAACAACTTTGCTCAAGTGACTACAGTAAATCACAACAATATGGAAAACCAGGCAGTAGAAAGTTAGTATTTATTCTATTAGTGTAAAGGCAAAAATAAAGGCAGCAAGACAGTAAAACAGACTAATTAAAGAAGGAAAAAACATCCGCAAAAGTGGAAGGGAAACAGAAGAGCTTCAGTATCAGAAGACAAACAACAGCAGAATGCCACTGAAACAGAAAACGATGAAAGTGGAAGGCAGCGAGACAGAGGGAGAAAGATGCTGAAAAGAGAAACATTTTTATACAAAAGTGTTACAAAAACAATTAAGACATCCTGCAAAGATCCACATAACAAGGGGAATGTCAGACGGTACTTTTGCTGCAGGAAGTGTTACAGAGTCATTCCTTAAGAACTGTCAATGGAAGTGGTGTAGGCAGCTAAATGGACGAAGTGTAAGATGACCAAAAGGACATAAAGGAATCACAGCTAAAGAAGTTGTCTAATGTGAATGCAGCCTAATCCTGGTAGGGGGGCTACACTTCTGATTTCTACCCTTGGTCCTGCTTTGCAGCTCATACACTAAGCTATATGTATGATTTGCTGTACTAAGTTACAGAAAGAAGGATAGTAAGAAGAACTGACTTAATGAGATGAAACATTGGTAGCAGCTGGCATGAAGATGGAACCAGCTTGTTGGGTTGTTTTCTGTTTAGTAATAAAAACAGATACAGTTAAAATTGAGCAGATGAAGTCCAGCATCGTGTTTATGGAAAGTTCACAGCAGGGGTGATGGAAGTGGTCTAAGAGGATGCAGTGTATTACAAGAGCACACAACAGCTATGCTAATGGTAGTGGGGTGCAAGTACAGGACACCTGTTACTAAACATGAAGAAACATCCCCTGACAGTCTTGTTCTACCAAAGAGAGATGCAGCTGTTATCCCAAATCCCGGCACAAATAAGGGAATGGCTAGCTGGTTGGGCATGAAGATATGGCTAATATGTGCCCAAGTATGTCACAGCGGGATAATAATAAAAAAATCTTAGAAACAAGCCATGCTACAAGCAATGCCAGCATGAGCTGCTACTGATGGGTAGCAAGCTGGGCACATTTCCAGCCGCTGTAGAAAGTAATTTGACTGGCACCAGAGCACTTCAGTGAACATCTCTATGTAACAAAAGACAGGAATGAAGAAATGCTAGTGATAAAATGAAAATGTAATAACTACCAAGGAAGTTGAAGCACATTCCTCCTAACTGTACTGTAATTTTAAAAATAATAGACTGCACAAAATATTGTATAATGAACAGATCAACAGCCAGAAAAACACCTCTCAGTGCCCAAGATAAGAATGGTGCTGCATGTGAATTATTAGTCCAGTACTGTACCTTGCTACTTGTCTCCAAAACCTGGAGACTGTTCTGAATCATAGAAAAATATAAAGGCCTGAAGCACAGCTCATTTCCACTTGGATAACTCCTTGGTGTGGGCAAGGGGGAACAGATAATTGTTTAACATCCATGCTTTGGATAATACTATGCACAGAATGGTGAGAACACTGTTTTCTGACCTCCAGTAATAAAGGTCTGGAAACACAGAGAAAATCGAAGTGTACAAGATTCTGTAGAGTCAGTTAAAATAAACCTTTATCCACTCTCTGGGGAACTGTGCTAATTAGATAAATGAACTTACAAGGGGTCAGTTAATCAATTAGCTGACAACCATTAATTGTTCTTCAGAGACTGTGGGAAGATAATCAAGGCCTCATGACAATCGGCAGTAATCAATCAATGTATCGATCAGCTGAGACACTGCTTTAGGCCAGAATCCTAAGCTCAGGGATGGCTGAGACTGAAACACAATATACAGAAGGGGCACCTAGTTTCACAGTTTGTGAAACAGCTCAGACACTGGTAGTTTCTCATCTCTTTTACATGTTCAACAGTCTTCCTGAAGGCCATCTCCGTTCCTGCAAGACACTAAAATCAAGCTCATGGTTGGCAGCTTCATCAGGACATTTGCAATGTTACATTATAGCAAAAAGCACTCAGATATATTCAACACGTCCTGAGTTTTAATGAGTCATGTTCTTGCTGCCAGCATGCAACTGTACATTTTCTTATTGGTCTTTTTTTTGGCTTCTATTCACACATACCCAACTTCTGTCTAGGTTTTACCCTGGACCCTAGGGCATATCTTTTCCTGCAGTGTAATATCTTGCAAAAAAGTACTACTTTAGTAAAGCAACATGTAGGGTAACCACACAGAGGTGTAGCTGGCTAGTTTTGCACCTGGTGCTGTCCCCAGTACAGCACTCCACCAGAAAATGTTCTTCTGCTCAGAATAAAAAAAAAATAGCTCTCTTTCTCTTTTAAACTAAAACCTGCTACAGTTTATACCATGGAGTGCTACAGGACTCAGTTTTCATAGCAAATTCAATACTGTCATTTAGAAATAAATGGTATGCAATGAAGAGTGCTCAGGATCAGCTGATCATAACCCCTAACACTTTGCTACTGGGGCAGCTGTCCAACTGTAACCACATGTCATCCCTAAGAGAGCAGTGGGGGTCCTTTCTACCTTGGTCCTGCTTCACAGTTTATTTTGTAAGAAAGTGGAGCAAACAGGAGCAGTCAAAGCCCATTTGGTCCGATTAGCATCTGCAACTCTTACTAAATTTGTTTTATAATATTTTCATAGATTTGGCAAACTATATGTTTCTTAAAATATGAAAGAGATTGGAGGAGTTCTCCCTTACATGGGGATGTGGGTTGACCCTCACCTAAAACACATTTAGCAAAAGTTGTTGTCAGTTAGTCTTGACCAGATGGTCTACAAGTACTGGTTGTTCATATAACCAAGTATTCCTGGGGTTAAAAGCCTGACCTCACTGTGACTGCAGTGTGTGGCATTGACATACACAGACCCTAGCTGCAATCCCACTGCTACAAAGTACACACCTTGACACTGACAGCTCCTTGTAAACACATCAAATGGACAGCAATAAAGCTCCATGACCCCTGGGGGGAGGAATCTCCTACCACAGAAGATGCCTCAACATTCTGCAGGAGCAAAGGTAGAGACAAAACCTGGTAAAGGGGTGAGTTGAGATCTCTGTGGAGTGACATTATCCAAAGAGGCTGCTGGCTCAGGTAGTTAAAGAAAACTAGATTCTGGGCAAGCAGAAACCAAAGCTTGAGTTATTCATTCAACCACGCAAACTTTGAAAAGTATTCTGATTTTCCAAGCAGTATTATTTCGTAAATAAGACCTATGAAACATAGCCTAACTACTGAATTGTAACACAAGTGTCAGGTTCACCTCTGAGCCCTCTACTGTTCATTTTGCTAATGGACTACAGTCGCAAACAGGTCAAAAGGGACATAACAAAGTTTCTGTATGCAGACAATGTGGCAGTACAGACAGACTCTAAGCATGAACTTCAGTAAAGGACAGGGGAATGAAATGCAACACTGAAGGTACATGGGATGACTAGATAAGACAGCTGTGAATTTTGCCTATATATACATCACAGCTAAGCACTGTCCATTTTCAGTGAAGGCCCAGACAATATAACGTCAGAAAGCAGAACAGTTTTTGTGTAATGTTAGCATGACAATGCACTATGAACGGAAGTGGGCAATTCATTAAATTACACATGATGCTATTATTCAACTGCATTATTTTAAAAATGATACTATGTATTAGAGACCCCATTCACCTGCTGTCCCTTTACAGTCATATAGTTAATAATGTCAGTTTAGCAATAAATAATGCATTCACACTCCCATATTTGTAATAGCACACTGACAATACATACAAAGGTATAATGCAACAGTTGACACAGTCAGTGTGGCATCAGTGAAAAAAGACAAAATACATTTTTAACGTAAGTGATGGATGTGCTTGTCATTAGCACAATATGGATAGCTGAATAAACAGCATAAATATAATTATTTGCTAGGGGGAACTGCATAAAAATTGCAAAAACTGCAAATTCACAGTGGAGCAGCAGATAGTGTTGTCACCTCACAGCAAAAGGTTCCCCAGTTTGATTCTCTGTTGAGGCGCATTCTGTGTGGAGTCTGCATGTCCTCCCTGTGTTTGCGTGGGTTTCCTCCAGGTGCTCTGGTTTCCTCCCACATTCTAACAGACATGCAGTAGGTGGATTGGGCACTCTAAATTGGTCATGCATGCTAGTGTATGGTGTGGAGGAATTACCGTGGCAGAGCTAGCCACCTGCGGGGTAAATATTGGCTCTAGACGATTGTCACTGTTGAAGTGACACCCCTAGCCCATATGCAAAATTGGAAAAAGGAGATGGGGCTGGATGGATCTGCATTAAACATTAATGGGAGATAAAACTGTTCCCTGTATAACAAATATTTTTCAACTTTATTTGTGCAAAGTCTGCATGTCCTCCCTGTATGGGTTTTCACTGGGCACTCAAGTTTCCTCCCACATTCCAAAGACATACAGTAAGTGGATTGGACACTCTAAATTGGCCATATGTATGTGTGTGCTTGCGATTGTGTGGTGTAGAACAACTACTGCTGCAGGACTAGCCACCAGGTGATGTAAACCTTGGCTCTAGATGATTATCACTGTTGGAAGTGACAC
The DNA here is from genome assembly GCF_019279795.1 of Protopterus annectens. Classification (NCBI taxonomy): domain Eukaryota; kingdom Metazoa; phylum Chordata; order Ceratodontiformes; family Protopteridae; genus Protopterus; species Protopterus annectens. Next base: position 1,280,190,367 of record NC_056741.1, on the reverse strand, counting down.
GCTGACCAGATGAGCAAAAATGGGAAAAAATGTTATGGACACACACACACACACACACACACACACACACACACACACACACACACACACACACACACACACACACACACACACAAAATAGATGAGCAAGATAAGCACACAGTTGTCAATTTAAAATAGTGACAAGGCATTTCAGTATAATAAGATATCCAAATATATTATCTTTAATGAATAATGAGGCAGCAGAAAGTGAGCAAGATACTGACTGCATAATGCTACAGGCTTATTTCTAATCTGAAACCATATCAAAAGTACAGGTTTAGCTCCAATTTGAAACCAGAAGGCTCTTAAATGTTCTAAAAAAATGTTTTATGCCTATTTAAAAAAATTGACAGTGGGCTAAATTTCCACAATTTTGATAATAGTCAGTGGAAAGTAGAGTCCTGGGTGGGAGGAGCACAATTCCAAATCTTTTTCACATTCCAAAAAGCTCCCCACTGCAATGAAACATCAGCTATAGTGTAAAAATCAGCTCTTAACTTGCAGCCCCACACCTTTGCACGAGGAAGCCACTACAGTCCCACACTTTGGCACGAGGAAGCCACTTCAACATCACTAACAGATTACCTAAAGAAACGCCTTCCTTCAGTGAGAAGGGGAAGGTAAATTCTGGGAAGTGGGACACAGGTTCTTAAACTAGCAGCCATGCAGTGCATGACGATATCTAATGAAAGAATGCACTGCTTTTCCTAACTGAGGATAATGGTACAAACTGCCGGAATTCAGGTCCGCAGCAGCACGGCAGAGGTACATTTTTATTTTTTTCATGTGCATTTATCCATGCTGAACTGCATAACTGCTCATATTTACTTCTGAAGTACCTTGAGCAAAAGATCATGGATAGCAGTCTTCAGCATTAATGACGGCTGTTCTATTCCTTTGAGCAGCCTCTTCAAAAGTCTAGCAGTATTTTTTTATTGGCAAATGATGGGTATAACTTATGCAGATGTACCACAGATTCACTACCAGACGGTATCATGACATAACGATCATGCAATTTAGGCCAGAGTGCTATGGTTACGTTCTGGTACCAAGCTTCACCTTCTAGTTCTAGCTTTGATGTCTTCAATCTTCACTTTCAAATGACTGAACCAGAGAACCTTTTGGGTCAACATTAAAAACGGGTACTTGTATATCATGAGCTTACCTTGTTACTCAAGGTAATAAATGGTTATAGTGGACTTAGCAAACAAACACCACCACAAAAAAAGGTTATGATTTTTTTATGGCGCCCTATACTTTTCCATGTTCAGAACTCCAGATCCAGACACACCTATTTAGATATGCACATATGTTCTAACATGGACTGCCACACTACTAGTGTAGAGGCAGAATTGTGCTGGCAGTGGGCCATTTCCCTTATTTTTTTTCAGTTTGGTTATTTCATGCAATCTTTTGCTCAACCATCACTCCGCTATACAGCACTGTATGATTCCAGTAAGGGGGTGTTAAAGCCCACTTGATCTTTTAAATTAATAAAACGAACAAACAAGATGTGTCCCTCCATATTCCACCAAGCATTTTGCAATACCATTTGGAGGAATGTTGGTCAACTCTGCAAAAACTGATCAGATGATCTCTTCAGCTGGAATTAAACAGTGTTTTGTTTTTATATTTAATGTGTTTTGTGTAGGCAAAGCCCCATAAACTACATGGAAAACAAAGCCCTAACTCTAAGATCACCAAACATTGTCTAAAGATAACATTACTAGAAAAGTTAGAAGATTCAGAGAGAATGATTTGTTGACCTAGGATGAACAAATTCTGAGGGCTATTCCATCACTTAAATGGCAAATTGCTCACTAGGAATAACTTTATCAATTTATTTATTTACTTTTGGAGTTTCTTGACTTGTGTGCACTTACTACTCTACAGTATAGCATTCTGATTCTAGTACCTTCCACTGCAAAACCTGTAATGAGGTAATGAGTACAAGGAGGCTAATGAGTGTAATAAAGACTATATTCTGAAGATTGCAAAGAACTTGCTAGGTGAAAAATCTATCATTAGGTAAGTTTGATAAGTAGAACTGATCCATAATACTTGTTTTGCTTCTTAAAATACTTTTCTCATTCAGTCTGATTTTCCAGAGGAACAAATTAAATTTATTCTTTCATTCATACAGTCATTCCATTCATTTCTAATACCTGCTTTATGTTATGTAGGGAAGTCAGAGCCTATCCTGACAAGCAATTAGCATATGTCATGGAAGAAATCCCAGACAGGATCACAGGATGCTTATACACACATACACACACACACACACACACACACACACACACACACACACACACACACACACACACACACACACACACACACACACACAAACACACACATGCACACTCAAGCACATGCACACGTGCATATACACACATATAAAACCTGTCTACACACACAGACACACAAGTGCATGCACATACACAACCATATAGACACACGTATACACACACACACACACACACACACAAGTTTAAGTGTGTGTGTGTATATATACATATATATATATATATATGGGTCTACTTCTGATTGTCGAAAACACACTTTCTCGACAACCAGAAGATCTAACCCATTTAAGCGAAAGTGCACTAAATCGAAAGTGCACTTTTGCAAAAGCCGGTTCTCCGAAACACATTACAGTGGGGATAAGGAAATATATCCTTTTCCCCATTGTAGTGCGATCTCAAGAGTTAGTATATTTAAATAGGGGAGGGTGTGGGATGCAGGGGGGCTTGCCCCCTGCAAAATACTGTTTTAAGTAGTTTTTTTTTTTTTTTGCTTTTTTCTGGTTCGGAGAACCGGCTTTTGCGAAAGTGCCCTTTCGATGTAGTGCACTTTTGCTTTCATGGCTGTCAATGTTGCTTGTTCGAGATTGTGAAATTTCGATCAAGCAACATAGACCCATATATATATATATATATATATATATATATATATATGTACACACACTCACACACACACACACACACACACACACACACACACACACACACACACACACACACACACACCTATAAGGTATTTATCTTCAACTGTGGTTTACTGGATGTTCCTACGTGTTTTGATACTACACTTTTTATTGCATTTTACCCTATAAGGTATATAAGGAAACAGAGACCCTGGAGAAAACGTACACAGACACTATAACAACAAGGAAATGCTGTTACTGTGAATATTATACTCACGTAAATGTCATATACCCTTGAGTCTGACTCTCATAGTTGTCATATACTTGAGTCTGACTTGCTGATGTCAGGAGAACAGAACTAGACTTGGTACCACTTCTCCTCAGGTGTCCAATCCGTGACTTTCAGTTAATAGTAACACTAGATTGGATTTCTGGAACCCTGAAAAGGGTGAAGACTTGCCTGTCATTAAAGTACTATGTAAAAATGTTTTCCAGTGTATGAAATATGGAATTGCTTATTTCAGGTACAGGAATGTTAAGAGGACATGAAAAAGTGAGGAAGGATGGACTAAAACAAATGTGAATACCCCTAACCTCCACCCCAACACAAGTGCCAAGAAATAATCTGCTAGTAAAAAAAAGTGGATGTGACTTGCTGCAAATATCATCTCTCCCACTAGTTTTCAGGTAGATTTTACAGTGATTAAAGAAAGCTAGTGATTTCAAGGTTTGCTTCCATTAAGGAATAGCCTGAGATAATTCAGTGACTATATTCTGCCAACACAGGAATAGAAAGTGCCTTTCAAGTCAAGGTCTTTGTATCAAGATATAAAAGGAGTTAAACTAAAATTTCAAATCCTTCTCAGAAAACCAGAATTAAGTTCTTGGAAGGAGACAAGTGAAAGTACAGGGTTAGTGTGCTATCTTAACCCATGAGTCATAAATGAGTGACTGAAGCCATTTATCCTTGACTCAGATGTTAGAAAGGATAGGGGTGCAGCAAGGAGTAGAAACAGCAAAGCAAAAGAAAGCCTTTCTGAAGAATTCTTGGAACCATTTCATGTAAAGAACTTGAGTTCACTGCGAAGAGGCTGTGGGCCATGGACATTTAGGTTGTCAGGCTCCATGATCAAAGAACATCTGAGTGGTAAAGCAGTCACTGTCAAGGGGACTGGCACATTCATTAAGAATAAGGAACTGAAGCAGAAAAGGAAATTAGGTTATGAGCATTCTCAACAGAATACAGTTCACACAAAATTGTACAATTAGCTAAAGAGCAACGTAGTATCGTACTGTAAATAGAAAAATGTTTTTGCATTTGAATTGAAGACTGACTTCTACACTGGTTTTCTATACCAAATTGTATCCAATTCATGGCTGTGGGACACTAAAATATATCCTTGGGAATAAGCCACAGAAAGAATGAGAGCCCATTGCAAGGCATTCACTCATACATTCATGGCATACCTGGAAACACTGCAACATCACAAATCAACCTACTAACAAACATTCAGAAGATAGAAGGAAACTAGAGACCCAGTCAGAAAGACACATGAATAGACAGAGAGCATGCAACCACACAGAAGGCATCCAGCGCAGATGCCTAATGGGGTCCTGGCACTATGATACAGCACTGCTAACCACCTCACACAAAGAAAGGAAACATTATCTGGAGAAAATGCAGACTGAAGCAAGTATGCAATTTCTTTACAGATTTAGAAAATAGGAACCCAGCAGGATGCTTGGGATGGCATATGTAAGTCTAAGTTAAATCGCAGAAAGTATCAATAGAGAAGGAAATATATTTGTAACTCTCTAAATGGTAGTCACAAAGTAGGTACAGCAATCGGATGTCTGTACTCTGCATGAGAGCAAAAAGTCTCAGCACTTGCTTTCATGAAAATCAGAGCTTCCCTCACAGCCCACTGTGACATCCTCTATACTTGACTTGTCCACCATTGCAGCCCTGAAGTATAGCTTATTAATGTTCTTCCCCAATTGTAGGGGTTCTGCTTCCGTAACCCTGACCTCCAAAGACAGAATACAAATCAAAATTAACATCTAAAGCCAAGGATAATCTTAAATCCTTCTTTAACTACATCAGAAATTAATAAAACATTCAACAGTGCTCTAAATGACTTCATAAGGGTTCATGTCAAACCAACGACATGCAAAATAACGACAGTCGCTACATCGAAACGAAACCATCGACAGTTCAAAACATCGACAGTACATTTATATGTAAGTACAGTGCTAACATGGGTCCTGCAAGGGGGAAGTAGTATGGGTACAGTGTCATATCATATCCTTTACTTCCCCCTTGCAGGACCCATGTTAGCACTGTACTTACATATAAATGTACTGTCGATGTTTTGAACTGTCGATGGTTTCGTTTCGCTGTAGCGACTGTCGTTATTTTGCATGTCGTTGGTTTGACATGAACCCCTTCATAATGGGTGCTACCCACTCCAACCCTAAAGATAAATTTGCAAATAAATTACTGCTAACTCCGCACCAGAAACAGTCACTGAAGTTCCATAAATGCCCAATCCCCTTCCTCCCCATCAAAAAATATTATACAGCAAGTCATAATCACACTCCCTAAAGCTAAAAATACCGGCTGCATGGGCCCTGTCCGTATACATGGTTGCTTACTTCACAGCACCAAACACATCTTCTCTGAACCTTTCTTAAAATGGTCCAAGTTAATGTAGCCACAGAGTCTATTCCAGAAATATGGAAAATACCCATTGTTATACCCGCCCATAAAGGCAGACACACCTCAGATCCCAGGAACTACAGTCCCATTAACCTAGCAAGCCTAATTTTGAAGGCCATGGAACATATTATATCTGATTTCATAAGCTCATTATTTAAAAAAAAATCATATACTGCTGTAGACCCACAACATGTCTGCTTGATTTAGTAAACTTTTTTTTGATAAAGTCACTGAAGATGGAGATGGTGGTTATGTAGTTCATACAGTGGACCAGGATCTGGCCAAGCCTTTTGGCACCACTCTGCATGCTGGAACTGCAAACCACCTTAGAGGAGTAAATGTAGATCATTATGTTGCAAGACAGCAAACTGACTGGCAAATAAAACCCATGGAGTTTAATTTAGTAGGTGCCACCAGAAAAAGCAAAAAGGAAACCAGTGGCATTTTTCAGATTTTTTAGCACTCAGTACTGGGGCCCCTTCAGTTCAGCATCAATTTCTTGGATCTCCAAACCACTAACCAAGACATTTGGCTAACAACATTTACCAACAACTGCAAGCGAGATGTTGTCACTCACTCAGCATCCATTACTGTGTTACTACAGCAAACTAAAGTATACATGTCAATAGTGTACTAGAAACAAACTTAAATAAAATGCAAAGAAGTGCAGTATTGTTAGAGTTACAAGGCATGCATGTCAAGAAATCATCCATAGCTTGCCAATACCCAACCTTGAGATATATCTCTCACTTCTGGAATGGTAAAAACATGCCAGTCCAGGGATGAATTTGCAGATACTGTTTCAATCATCCAAGCTTTTCCAGCAAGGAGCAAAGGTGACATTTTGTTTAATATGTAAAGACAGTTTGTTCCAGAGATGGGGTAACAGTTAGGTAATAAATCTCTCCCTCCAGAATGTTTTATTTATGTGTCAAACTATGGATGTCAGCCTCCATTAACATATAAATTAAGCACACTGGAGGGACAATTGAGTATTTGTGGAGATGTTTGCCTTACGTAGAAAATGGGATTCAGCAGGTTAGGGTCTTCGACAGCATGGAATGCAAGACATAGACTTCCTTGTAGAAGCCTACAAGAAACAAAGAAGGGATAGAGATTCAAGCCTGTCTTGATATCTCAGGGTTTCTAGACCAATAATCTTTTTGTTTGGACCCTTTGGGGCCTTTCTGGTTGGACAATATGCTTGGCTAGCTACAGGCCAAAAGGAGCATTGTGCTCTGTAACTGACTGAGTACAGACAGAAAATAACTTCTCTGACCTGGAAGAAAAGCATTTAGAAAGAGAGAAGGATTTTATTTTATAACAAATGTTGATGTCAACTTATAAAGTAGACAATATCCTACTCCAGACTGCTATGGTCATCACAGATCATGGCAACTTTATAAACAACTTGGAGCTATGACATTTTGTCAAATCACAAAGTAGCGAAAACCTCTTCGTCGAACACCTATTAACGAAGCTACTGATCATTGAACAGAGTTTTCAGTTAAATTTTTCCCAGGGCAAGGCAATGGTTGGCTGCCATCCAGAATCTGCCCTTTTCCCCACTGTAGTGCGATCTCGGAGTTGTTATACTTAGGGGGTGTGGGGGCATAACCCCCCCCCCCACTTGGGTAGGCGTTGAGATTTATTATTTTGTTTTTGGTCATTAGCATGGCTTGCATTTGGTTTGTCCGAGGACAACTTTTTCTGAAAAGTCTGTTCATCGATTTTTAGCTTTGATAAATAGTTGTTCGACGAATAGGGGTTCAACAATAAGCGATTCGATAAACTGATACAGAACCAAACAACTCCCTGAAAATCCTTCTGCACAGCTGATTAATAACTAAAGGTATCTCTTCAAGGTCAAAAGACATTAGTATGCATCAATATTCTGTCATAATCAGAGCACTTTTAGAATATAATGGCCCTTTTTTGTATCTATCTGTTTATCCATCTCTCTATCTAAAAATGTCACACAGCTAAAAAGCATACCAGACTAAAGACTCTCAGCTGTGAATACAGGTTTGAAGCTATTTCCCTATAATTTGTCTCTTATGGATTCTTGTGCAGTGATTTACTTCTATGCTGTTGAGGACCCAACCATCCTTGACAGACTTGACTACCCATCAACAAATAAATAAGAGACACAGGGGCGGGGGTTAAATTTATTACTCAACACCCTCCCTTGTGTCTGGAATAATTTTACATTTCATACAAAACAAAGTGAAACCTTCACTTCCTTTAAAGTGTACCTAAATTATTTGACAGGCACCCATATCCATAAATTTAACTCAGGCCAGACTTAGTTTGCCCTCCTGGAGGCAAGGTATGTCCTATGATGGTGGGTTTGGACAAGTTGATTATGGTCCATTGACTGACTGTACCTTGCAAACTCGATGGAAAAAAATGTTAGCCATTACTAGAAAGGTTAATAAGTCACAACTAGCACAAGAAACATTGTTGCTCTGTGACAAATTCTGGGGACCATCTCATGACTAGAGTCTGACCTCAAGCCTGCTTTGGGGAAACAATGTTTGGAACCTTCAGCCACCATTAGTGACATCATCTAAGATGAAAGGTTAATGGCTGTACTTGTAACTTCAGATGTGTTCTTAGAATGGAATCTGTGGAGAAGCCTTCTCACTGCATCTCTCATTGCTCTTTATTATGACAGCACTCAATTTTACAATTCTTTTACATTATTATAGCAATATAGCTTGATGCAAAAAGCCTAGACTTATATTTTTTCATCTAGACTTCACAAACACTTTTCAAGTGAAAATGTAAATAAACTGTGAGGAACCAGTAGAATCAGCAATTATGGAGGAAAATTAACCTGTAAAAAGTGAATAAAAGATGCTTGCCAAATTAACTACAAAGAATAAGATCATTACAACTGAAGTCCTAAGTGGATTCATGTTCCAGGGTGTCACAGCACCCACAAGAATAAGAGGAAACACATTAGCCAGAAAGACACACAAAGCTTAAGCCTTCCTCTGGCAGTGTCCTGAAAGTGGAAGAAAACTGAGTGAGTTGCTTGGGGTCTTGGATAATATGCAGATGAAACTGTTTGGATTTAAACTTAAGAGTCCAGATTCCCAATTTCACGTCTTTAAAATCACTAAATGCTATTAAATCAGAAACTGAAATTAATTGTTAAGACATCTAAGCCGATTCTCTTTTGAATGGTAGAACCAAGCCACAATATGGTCCAGGCTAAACATTAATTGCATAATGCATTCACAAATGCCCAGTCTTTGAATTCAGAAGAAGCAATTTTGAAGGAATGTAATGGACAAATATGGATGCAGTAATTGCCACAAAGTTATCACATATACCTATGAAAGAAAACCAAGGGTCAAAGTGGAGACAGCCACTAGAGCTGCAGACAAGTGAATACATGCTGAAACTCAATATATAGTAAACTGAAGGGATCACAAACAGGAAAAACTGTTGTTATGTTACAGTAATGAGGAAAAACAAGTAGATAAGGAATAGATGTGGTTCAAAACAGCGCAGAGGTGTGTAGAAATTGACAGATAAAGAAAACATTAATGAAGGAATACAAAGGTCTTCATTAGTGAGAGAAGCAAAATTGTGTTGTCAGGAAAAAGAAAGTTGTTTTTGTTTAAATAATTTGTTTAACTGTTGTAGGTTACACACTAAAGTGCAATAGCCTTTTCTGATGGTTTGTAGTCTTTAAAGCTGTATTAAGTGTATTTTTTACTGTTTTTGCCTTATCTTTTCAAAAAAAAAAAATTCCTTGTTTCCCGCCTTTCCAAGCTAGTATAGTCCAGTTTTCAGGCTAGTGCTGAATTCAGGGCTGTGATACTAGTTTCTGAGTTGCCCATACCTTACTTGGATAGAAGGAAGTTTCTCTGTTCACCTGTGAGAGAGGGGAGCTTTGAGCAACTTATCTGTCCCTGGAGGAGTGGTTCCAGCCCAGATGTTACTAGTTTATTGGCCATTTTGGGCTAATTTCTATCTCTTTCATTTCCCTACTATAAAAACCGCGTTTGCATGGTTTTGCGCACCAGACAGTGCCAGTTAGCTACGGTTAAATTATTCCCAGCTCCACTAAGTCTCCTCTTCAGTTTTGCCCTTGAAACTAGTCTAACTTTCAACCTAAACACTCAAAAAGCATCCTACAGCCCAGCACTTGCTCAGACCTAATAGCAAGCACTAATATACCCTGACACTGATTGCCCAACAGGGCAAGGCTCTTTATTCACCCCTCACCAACCAAGCGACTAAGCAGCTCACCATACTATTCAGGCATGACCAAAGGGCAATTTTAGGTGTACTCTCCAGTCCAGCTGGTGAATCTGGGTATCCTGAGGCAATGTTACAACTGCCTCATGTACACAGACAACCCTCTCCTCCTACCACAAAACACTAACATATGCGAGAGATGCAATTATACAGCCAAACTGGAAGCTAAGCTGTCTCCACTCAACACTGGAAAAGACAATCAAGAGGAGAATATTAACACTTGCACAACACCTCCAGCCACACAAAGACCTAGTAAAACAGCACTGGAAAAAATACACATAAATACACAAAATCATACTCGGAGGTTCTAAATAAAAACCTGCAAAAGCATCAGAGACCTCCAAAGCAGACACCCAAACAACCTGCACCTCCCGTCACAAACCAGACAACACATAAAACACAAAATCAGTGTGCCGCACAATCACAGCCCTTAAGGCGAAATAACATACCTAACACACTAGTAATAAGTGACTCTATAGTTAGGCACACTGATGTCCCACTCACTAGGCTGGACAAGCAGAAGGTTACTGTTGGCTGCCTGTCGGGAGCCAGAATCCGCCACATAACACAAGCACTCAGGTCACTCCAGAACAAGTACAAATATGACTCTGTCATTGTTCATGTTGGTGTGAATGACCTGAGACGTACCTCCCTGGACTACATGAAAAGAGACATGGAAGAGTTCTCTGATCATGTAGCCAAGGCTGGTATGACCCTGACCCTGAGTAGCATCCTGCCCTCACCAAGAATGATACCTCAGTATAAAGAAAAAATTATCAATTTCAACAATTGGCTAAGCTTCTGGTGTCATTCAAAGGGGATCCAGTGTCTGTCAGCCTGAGGTGACATGCTCAACATGCCACGTTGCTTCGCAAGAGACGGCTTGCACCTGTCACCCCTAGGCTTTCAAATACTGGCCAAGGCTCTTACTGCGGCCATAGTGCCTTTTTTAGGCAAGGCTCAAAAACTCAAACCCACCTCCATAAACAGCACAATTAACAAAAAACTGAGGGTTACGCTACTCAACGCCAGGAGTTTAAATCTCAAAATGCACGTGCTCGAAGCACTCCTCAGTATGGAGAACGTTGACATCTGTGCAGTAACTGAAAGCTAGTTCAAGGCTTCAGAGAGCACCCCAGCACTACCGGCTACAACTCATACCACACATTTTGGCCACAGAACACGGACCGAAACACAAAAGGAGGAGGTGTATCCATATTCATCAAGGATACCTACACCTCCAGGTTAGTGGCGCAGCATGATACCTCTGATATCATCCATGTGCAACTAACATTGGGCAAATCTGCAATGGAAGTTGTGGCCTGCTACAGATCACCCTCCATGACCCAGGACCACCACTCCACATTTCTAGAGACACTGGAAAACATGAGGGTCCTACCGAACACCCTGATATTGGGCGACTTCAATTACCCTACCATTCACTGGGAAAACTACTCGAGTACAAACTCCCAGACCCAGCGCTTCCTAGAATTCATCAACTCAAACGCCCTGGATCAGCTGGTAAACTCCTCTACCAGAGGTGAAAACATACTGGACCTGGTCATCACCAACATGGGCGACAGGTGTTCCACACCAGAGGTCAGATCAGACCAAAAAATAATCACTCTGGATGCCCACACCCCACCACCACTCCCAACTAAGGAAACCACAGTAAAAAACTTTTCTAAAGCAAACTTCACCTTACTTAAGACAGAGGTGGTAAGTTTCACAGCCCCCACGCTAAAAGATAACGCTGCCCAAGATGAAGAAACCTTTGCAAATGCACTCTATGTGCACCTACAAGGATGCAATGGATCATGCCATCCCTAGCAAAACCAAGACTCACTCCTCTAAGAGAAGGAAACCAGTTTGGTGGACCCCTGCCATAAATAAGATATACAATAGAAGGAGGAAACTAGTTAAAAAAAAAGCAAATCCCAAGAAGGAAAGACATCCCTTATCAGTATCAGTAAGAAACTAAGGTCTCTCATAAAATCATCCAAGACTAACTTTGAAAGAAAAATAGCCAAGGATTCAAAAGATAACCACAAAGCCTTCTTTAGCTATGTTAAGAATCTAAGTGGCAACTCGCAGATATGCACTGAACTAGTGTAAAATAGCACAAAATATACCGAACCTACTGATATTGCCAACATCCTGGCAGATAGATTCAGTGCAAACTTCACCCCCTCTCACCTCCAAAAGAACTCATAACAATACCGGAAAAGTGTAGTGTCCCAAAAATCACAGACACACAGGTGAAAACAGCCCTTTCAAAAGCCAAAAATACAGCATCAATGGGACCAGATGGTGTCCCAGGCTGCGTCTTGCACGAACTACAGAACGAACTAACCCCCCACCTAAACACGCTGTTCAACCTCAGCCTCTCCATGGGCTACATGCCCATAGAATGGCACACAGCAATGGTTATTCCTCTCCACAAAGGAGGGGCCACAACTGACCCTGGTAACTATCACCCCATAAGCCTGACTAGCCTGGTCCACAAGGCTGTGGAGTGCATCATCATGGAACTCATTAACAAAGACATTGGGAACCTCCAAACACTTGACCAGACCCAGTTTGGCTTTGTTAAGGGCAGATCATGCCTACTAAACCTGGTTGACTTCTTCAAGACACTCACCAAGGCCATAGACAAGGGGAAAGGTGGTTCACACAGCCTACCTTGACCTCGCCAAGGCTTTCGACACCACTCCCCAAGAGGTTATAGTGCCCCTCTACTCGTCACTCATTAGACCCATCATAGAGTACAATGCCCCATTTGGGATGTACCTAACAAGATACTACCAACAGCTGGAGAGACCACAAAAGTACTTCACCAAGAGGATTACTGGCCTCAAACATATGTCCTATGCAGCCCGACTGAAAAAAACTCCGGCTGTACTCAGTGGCATATCGCTTACTCAGAGGTGATCTCTGCCTGACTTACAAAGCCATGTCCAGCTCAGAATTGATGGACATGCTCCACCTAAAGAAATCCAAGTCACTGCGAGCCACACGCTTTAGTGAGCTAAACCTCACCACAACAATAAATACAACATGCTGGAGGGATAGATTCCTGTCACAGAGACCCCCCCATGCTTTGGAACAAAATTCCAAATTACATCAGGCAGAGCCCCTCACTAACACTCTTCAAGAGAAACCTTGACGAGTGGATGAGTAACAGAAAATACACCCCTGGGATCAATTCATTGGCTCTGCTTGACAGGGGATCAGTTAATTAATCAACGGGGCGGCGAAAGCCGACACACTCTGGCTAGGCTTATAAATGCCCTCAGATAGATAGCCTAGTACCTGCCTATGAACCTATGAACTTATGAAAAGGAGGAAAAGTATGATGATATAAGGTAGGAAAGGCTTCCTAACTGCAAAATGGGACAAATGGTCACATCATAAAGCTATCTGCCTAAGAGTAGAGAGGGGAAAGTACAGTTTTGTACCTACCATAAATGTAGATGTTCGAGTGTTCGCCCTGCTGCAGTCATCACACTTGGGTTATCCTGCCATCAGGCGGTCCCGCAGTCGGCCCGAATTCCAAAGTCTTGGTCTGGCGTCGGTTGCTGTCGCTTCTTCCCTTACGTCAGTGCACCAGGGGTATTTAAGAGGCATCTGATGCCATTTTCTTCAGTTTTTCTTGCCCCAGATGTCAGGTGCCCCCAATAGGTAGGCAATATATATATATATATATATATATATATATATATATATATATATATACATATGGCTATATAAAAATCAAACAAAACCCTTAGGCACAAGCAAATACACCACAGAGGTAGTATAGGATAAAGTGGTAGAGATAAGTTCAGCTAGTTCAGAGGGGATGGAGGGAGGGTAACCTGGACTGCAGCAGGGTGAACACTCGAACATCTACATTTATGGCAGGTACAAAATTGTACTATGTTCATTGTGTTACCCTGCTGCAGTCATCACACTTGGGTTGAATCCCAAAGCTAAGGATGGGAGGTGGAGTCAAACAGGGTTAGAAGAAGCTAGTAGGCCCTGCAAAACTGCAGTGGCAAAACCAGCTCTAGTCTTAGAGTATAAAGGTAAATGATAGTGTTTGGTGAAGGTGTGCACTGAACTCCAAGTAGCAGCTTCCAGAATATCCTTGGTTGGCACTCCCCTGAGAAAGGCTGCTGATGTAGCTGTAGCCCTGGTGGAGTGGGACCTAATGTTAGCAGGTACTGGTTTCCCATGATGTGTGTAGCAGAAACGTATGCAATGCCCTATCCATTTTGAAATGGTCTGTTTTGAGATAGCTTTTCTTTGTGATCCTGTAGCATAGGCTACAGAAAGCTGGTCAGTTTTTCTGAAAGCCTTAGTATTATCCAAGTAGTAACGTAATTGCCTGTGAATATCCAAAGAGTACAGGAGTCTTTCTCCTTTGTTCTGGGGATTTGGGAAGAAGGTGGGCAAGTGAATGGTTTGGTTTAGGGCCACACTGGATACCACCTTTGGCATAAAGGAAGGATTAGTTCGTAGAGAGACTCTGTCTTGATGAAAAATGATGAAAGGTTCCACTGCCATTAGTGCCTGTAGCTCTGAGACTCTTCTAGCTGAGGTTATTGCTAGTAGTAGGGCAGTTTTCCATGAAAGAAATTTTAAATCAGCTGAAAAAGCTGGTTCAAAGGGTGGCAGTGTAAGCTTTTCCAGAACAAAGTTGAGATCCCAAGTAGGTGTTGGAGCTCTCCTTGGTGGTCTTAAGTTCTTAGCCCCTCTGAGGAACTGTCTTAGGAATGGATGTGAAAATAAAGGAGGATCCATGCTGTAATGAGCTGAAATTGCTGAGGTGTGGATCTTAATAGATGAAAAGGAAAGTCCTTTGTGTAACATCTCAGTTAAATATTGTAGAATCTGAGGGATGTTTGGATCAAGGGGGTTTAGGCCTTTAGCCTGGTTCCAGGCGCAAAATCTTTTCCATTTGTCTGAATAGGTTTTCCTGGTGCTGGGCCTCCTGGCCTCCAGAATGACATCCATAACAGCTGTGGATAAAGGTGTTGGTTGGTTGTTTAGGTAATTTGCCATGCAGCCAGGTTTAAAGTCTTGAGCTGGCTGTGTAGAATCTGATGGTCTCGCTGGGTGAGCAGGTGAGGAATTTGTGGCAAAATCCATGGTGGGCCGTGGGCCATATTCCTTAAAATCTGGTACCAATGTTGGTGTGGCCAGTCTGGTGCAACGAGTATCATTTGTGGCCTCTCTAATCTGACTTTCAGCAGTACATTTGCTAGAAGAGGCAGTGGAGGGAAGGCATGCAATGTTAATGTTTTCCAACTGAATGAGAGGGCGTCCACTTTCCAAGCTAGTGGATGGAAGGTCCTTGTGCAAAAACTTTTGAAGTTGGTGGTTGTGGGAGCTTGCAAACAGATCTATGTCTGGGCGTCCCCATTTTTGAACTATCATTGCAAATACTTCTGGATCTAGTTTCCATTCGTGTGGATCCATGATGTTTCTGCTTAGGTCGACTGCCGATGTGTTTTTCTTTCCTGGCAGGAATTGTGCTTGTAATTGAACCTGGTAAGGCAGTGCAGTGTTCCACAAGGTCATTGCTTGCCTGCATAGAGGGTAGGAATGTGTGCCCCCTTGCTTGTTTATGTACCACATAACGGTGGTATTGTCCGTCTTTATTAGTAGTTGTCCTGGGTGTAGAAGGTCCTTGAAAGCTGTTAGGGCATTCTGCACTGCTAGCATTTCTTTTTGATTGATATGCAGGTGTCTCTGATCTGCTGTCCATTTGCCCTGAATGCACTGCCCTGCCATGTGTGCTCCCCAGGCATAGTCCGATGCATCTGTTGTCGTAGTTTACCTGGCTGTGGGTAAGGTGAAAGGCTGATCCTTGTTGAAGTGACATGCCTGTGCCCACCATAGAAACTCCTGTTGATGGCAGGGAATAGTGGTATCATTGTTTCCAAGCTGTGGCTGTGTTGAGTCCATACACTTTTCATGTACCATTGTAATTTCCTCATATGCAGTTTTGCAAATGGTATTAGAAGAATGCAAGATGCCATGAATCCCAAGGCCTGCAGAATTTTTCTTGCATGGAGCTGGGTCTTTGTTGCCATTATTTTGAAATATTGAAACAGCTGTCGTTGCTTGTCTGGTGTGAGATAAGCCATCTGGGCCGTTGTATTCAAGCTGGCACCCAGGAATATTATGTTTTGTGAGGGTACTAGTTTTGATTTCTTTTCGTTTACTGTGTACCCTAGGCAACTTAGAAGGTGTTTGACAATTGCCAGATGCTTTAAAGGAATGTCCTTGCTTTCTGCTTGAATAAGGCAGTCATCCAGGTATGGGTATATTTGAATTCCTCTTTGTCTGCAGTATGCAATTACTGGTGCCAGGCATTTTGTGAAGACCCTGGGCACAATAGATAAGCCAAAGGGCAGTGCAGAGAATTGATAATGCGTTGAACCTGCAATGAAGCGGAGGTATCTTCTGCAATTTTGTCTGATAGGGACATGCAGGTATGTCTCCATGAGGTCCAAAGTGACTAGCCAAGCATTCTTGCCCAGCATGGGAAGAAGCTGCTGTAGTGTTAGCATCTTGAATTTTGGTACTTTCAGATAGGTGTTCAGAATTGAAAGATCCAGAATGGGTCTCCATGCTTTGTCCTTTCTTGGGACTAGGAAGAGTCTTGAGTAAAATCCTTGTCCTTGCTCCTGTGCAGGTTACCTGTTGAATGGCTCTCATGTTCATGAGAGCTGTAATTTGTTTTTGTGCCTCTGCCCATTGATTTGGTGGCAGGTTTGGCATTCCTTTGATCCTTGGTAAGGTATGAAAATGGAATCTGTATCCTTGAGAGACAATGTTTAGAACCCATTTGTCTTTTGTGATGATGTGCCAGTTGTCTGCAAAAAATGCTAGTTTTCCTCCCAAGGGAGTTGCCAGGAGAGATTTGCTTGGTAGTTTGAGGATAGAGTCATTGTGTTTGTCTTCTGCTAGCCTGGGGCCTGTCTTCTCCTCCTTTCTGGGTAGCAGAACCCCATTGGCGAGGTTTGTAAGGGCCCTGTGACTGGCCTCTGCCCCTTGGGCGTCTGTATTTGCCCCTCTGTGATCTGTCAGAAGCTGGAAAGGACCAGTTTTCTGTTGGCCAATTTCTGCTGAAACGAGGGGGTTGTACCTGCAAAAAATCCTTGACCGTTTATAATAGACTTTGCCTTATCCTCCATTTTCCTTAAAACCTCTTCTGCTTTGACACCAAATAATACATCCTGTTGTAAAGGTGCATCCAATAATTTTGCTTTAACATGGTCAGGGAGGGTTTGTTCTTTTAACCAAGTATGTCTACGTATGACAGAGCCAGTAACAGCTGCTCTACAGGAAGCTTCCAATGAATCAAATCCGCATTGTAAAGTATGTTTGCCCACCTGTTCAGCTGCATGCAACAGATCCTGCATTTCCTTGAATTCAGGCTGTTCTGAATGTGTGCTCATTTTTTGTTTTAACTGCGACATCAGGAATTGTTGATATTTCAGCATGTGAAACTGGCAATTTAATGCTCTCATAGCCAGAGTTGCTGAGGTGTATATTTTCTTTCCCCATCTATCTAGGGCTCTGGAATCCCTTTCAGAGGGCACAGGATATTTAGCCATAGAAGCTTTTGCTTCCTTAGGACCCTGGGAAATTGTTTCTGGGTCAGCTACAGGGCTTTTATAAAGGAATTTGTGTGAGTCAGGTACTCTGTAGTATTTGTCTGGTTTGGCTGGAGCAGGAGGTAGAGAGTCTGGATTTAAACTAGACTCCAAGTAAACATCATCCACACTATCTAAAACAGGAGGGATAGCAAGAGGTCTGTGCTGGGGCAGTAAAAGGAACTCTCGGAGCCTTTTCTTAGAATATGAGTAATCCTGGCCTTCCCAGTGGAAATGTTCCCTCATGGTATGTAAAGTTTCCCCAAAGGAGTAGTCTTCAGGGGGAGATGCCGAGGGAATGGAATCTTCAGCCTCAGAATCCTCATAAAGTGGAAAAGTGTAATCCTGTTCCTCAGAAGAATCTGAGGAGAGAGAAACCTGGTCAATGGATGCATAATCCTCCTCTTGTCTTGGTCTTTTATCAGGAGGGGGATGGGAACCCCTGATAAGGGTAATCAAATCTGCAGCCATCTTAAGCATCTGTTTCTTAGACATAGGGCCTTGAACTGTAGACTGATGTACAGTTTTCTTTGGTTTTAAAGGAGTTTTAAGTTTAGCATAAGATTTAATGGTGAGTGTAGTCAGTCTGAAGACACCTTCTGTAACCGAAGGTGTTTCCGTTGCAACTGTGTCTAGTTCTGCTCCGGTGTTGGTAGAAGGCTGCGTCGGCCTAGTAGACTCCGCTTGGGAATACGCAGCTGTCTAGGGTTCCAGTTCTGCGGCCGTCAGGGGCTGCGTAGGCACCTCACTGAAAACCGGAGAACCGGCGAAAGGCCCAACTGAGGCCTCGGTGTCTGGCTTATCCCTAGGCTGTCTGTCCTTATCCTTGCATTTCTTTATGAATGGCGGTCATTGGCTGCTCCGACGGCATGATATAATTAGATTTCCTACCAAAGTAATGCTGTGCGAAGTCAAAACGGCGTTTGATAGTTCGTTTATTAAACCTAGTGCAAAACCGACAACCTGTGACGTCGTGGTCTGGGCCTAGGCAAGGAATACAATAGGAATGGAAGTCCTTATGAGGTATTTGCTTCCCACAAGAAGTGCAATTGTTAACTTTTTCTGACATCGGACTGAGGCAAGAAAATGTTCCCCAACGGGGTACTTAGCTTTAATGAAGATTTCGTACTGAAATTCAAATCGAAAATCTCAGGTGTTGGCCGACCGGCACTTGCGAACTGCTTTTGCTTTGGGCACTGCGCGGCAAGAAAGACTGAAGAAAATGGCGTCGGATGACTCTTAAATACCCCTGGCACACTGACATCAGGGAAGAAGTGACAGCAACTGACGCCGGACCAAGACTTTGGAATTCGGGCCGACCGCGGGACCGCCTGATGGCAGGATAACCCAAGTGTGATGACTGCAGCAGGGTAACACGATGAACATCACTGAATTTATAGTAACCTTCCTCCTCCTCAGCAATTCACTTCATGCAGGAAAGATACCTCAGAGAGATTGATGAAACTCCATTCTGTAAGTTCAGATTCAAAGACGGCACAGGTATTTATGGACTTAGCAGCTTACAATGAAACGCTATATACATTTAAGTAAATCCTGCTTAAGTCAATTGAGATTTTTTGATTAGCAATAATCTCATTTTGAGGGCTAGGATAATTTGAATGGCACATACATCTGATAAACTTCTTCGTCAGAGCCACTGAAACAGTAGACAAAGGCTGTGGCTTTTAACAATGAAGTATAAGTAAAAGTTAGAGGGGTTTAGAAGAACTGTGCCATCTCATCTTATAATAGACCAGTTCAAATGTCACTTCATGTAAATAATTCATGCAATCTCCTATTAGGATGGGGTGTCAAGATTATACTATTTTGTAGTTCTTAAAAAAATAATTTTTATCCATTTTCTGAGTTGCAGCTGCGCAGTTTGTGTTTGGACAAGCCATAATTCCAGCACTGTCACAGCTCTCATGTTTCAGTAAGGCACGTGGTCCTGTGGGCATGAATAAAACATCAGTGGATCTGTGGCCAGGATTAAAAAAAATAGTTAGAAAATGAACTACCACTCAGGAGCAAATGTTGATGGAGGACGCTTTTTGAAATTTCACCAAACTGATCCTGGAGGGCTCTATACTTATGGCAATATGTCTTTAATGTCTTTGAATATTAGCTTACGGGGCATATATGGGCAAGAGTTGTATTGTTTTCGAAGACGGTCACTATTCTTATTGTAAAGGAAAAATTAAAAAAAAAATTAGCAACTTTCAGAGATGGTCCAGAATTTCTTAGTATGGCTTCAAATCTGAGAAATGTATCATTATATACAAACTTACGAGAACAAGTTCTAAAGCACAATCTTAATAAAACTGAAATATCCTGGAAGCCAAATCCAAGAAAATATTAGATTGTTGGGTGACAATCAGTGCTCATATTTAATAATTTTATTCAATTTGTGTATTCTGAAACATGATGCAGAGTAATACACAAATGTAGGCTAATTCGACCTCTTTTCAAAGAATATTTTATAAAAGTGAACTCACATAGTTTCTGAGGGCAATTATTTTAAGGCAGTGGGCTTTTTATCTAAAGGACAAGTCTGCTGGCAAGTCACAATTTTCCATATAGTGTGATGCTAGTCTTTATAACTGGGAGGGGGAATGCTTTATTCATTACTGCTCAAAATTCTGTAACATTATGTAAAGTTAATGAATACAGATGTTAAAATATTATTGACAGTGGCATTTGGAATAGATAAATAAGCATATGTTAGTTGGCACGTGCCAGCAAATCAAATCAATTCCCCACTGTGCAGACACATGTAATTAAAATGAAAAGGGCACAGTTAAAAGATAGGTACCATTTATCCCTGAGATCTGGGAAATGTGGGGTTTATGAATGAAGGCCATGAAGAATAATTACATTAACAAGCACCTGTCAACGACAAAGCTTCAGGCATGCCACCAGTACCCTGATCCACACTTGTAGCTGTGTTTTCCACACATCCTACAACATAAGCATTTCATTCATAAAACTTCATAAGTACTTTCTGAGGGAGGCACGCTGATAGCACATGCTTATGTCATCTGAGGCATTAGACAGAACATGAACACACAAGCCTTTCATGCAGGATGCAGGCAATCAACTGGTGCTGTCAGAAAATGAGTACTGCATAATTCTGTCTTGGTGATTCCAAACAATAAAGCTCTCTGTTTGATAATTAATGTTGTCCTTTTATTATTATTACTGTTTCTTTATAAATAGACCATCTTGTCCGACTGACACTTGTGTGTCAACCAGCACAAAGACACCATTGTTTCCAGACTTGTGTATATCATTGCACAAGATAGAGTGTTCAGTATGCAGGCTCACTGCCAAGTTCATTTTCAGCACGCAGGGGCTGGTCTCTACAAATACAGCCTGCTTTCCATAAAGAGAAGAAAGAAAGAAAGAAAGAAAGAAAGAAAGAAAGAAAGAAAGAAAGAAAGAAAGAAAGAAAGAAAGAAAGAAAGAA
>NC_056741.1:1280136811-1280164311 GCF_019279795.1 Protopterus annectens | reverse complement strand
TTTGCCACAGAAAATCACAAATTTAATGTGGAACAGACCAAAAATATGAGGCAGAAATCAGGACATTCTGCGAAAATCTGTACAGTTGAGAGGTATGGTGTAGCCTTAGTACTGTAATAGTGGAGAATGTAAACGTTTTTATTTTCTTCAGAATTCTCCACAATGTAATTTATGTTTGGTACAGACTTGACATAAGTGACTTGCCACCAGCAAAAAGATTCCATGAATCCTACCAGTGGACAAAAGATCGCTGTAACAGAAAAGAACTTCTTTCAGCTTTGCACGGTAAAGGGTCACCATAGCAGATCACCTGTCCACTTACAACTGCCAGTGGAGTTTTACAGTGTCGAGTTGCCAGCCCAGCATTCAACCTTCCACAGAAGGCACACACACGCACACACTCACACCTAGGGCCAATTTAGAGTGTTCAAGCCACCTGCAGCATATCTTTGGGATGTGGGAGAAAACCTAAGCACCCAGAGGAAACCCATGCAACCACAGGGAGGACATGCAGACTCCGCACAGAAGGCACCCCAGCCGTGGATTGAACCAGAGAACCTCTTGCTGTGAGGCAGCAACGCTAACCGCTGCACCACCGTGGCTGGCAGAAGAGAACAAATTTTACAAAGCACTCCTATTATGAATTGATACTTTAACCCTCTAATTTTTACATGTTTGCATTTACTGCTGTGCATAAATAAGTTATTTTAATAAGAAAACTTGAGTTTTTTATTGCAGTTGAAGATACTCTTGTTATTTTCTTAAATTTATCTTGTACCCTACGTTATAGCATATTACTAAAAAGCAGTATTATGTAGTAGATATGGACAAAGGAATATGACTTGCAAAGGCATAGCAAGTATGCTGTGTTGTTGTTGTCTTTCGGCTTTTCCCGGTTAGGGGTCGCCACAGCGGAACTACAGTCCGCTAATGATTGGCAGTAGATTTTGACGAATGCCGAGGTGCCAGCTCGACGTTCAACCTTCAACGAAGGCACGCCCATTTAAGCATGTCTTTCGAACGCCCACCCAACCGTGGGGAGGACATGCAGACGCCACACAGAAGGCACTCCCCGCACTCTAGCCGAGAATCAAACGGGAGAACCTCTTGCTGTGAGGCAACAAAGCTACCGCTGCACCACCGCGGATGCTGTGTGATCCTGAGTAAATTACCTTCATTTGGGAAGAAGCTGCTAATTTGAAGAGCTCTTACAGACAAATGCTTAAAAAAAAAACAAAATGAGTATTTAGATTACAAGTATTTCATTATTCCTTATTTAGAATTGCCCTTTTTTCTGAATTTATTATTGATTGTGATTTCCTATAAGATCTAGTTAATTCTCTAAGAATAACACATCTGCGGAACTGGGAAATATGCTGTCTAATGAATGATCTGTAACTCGATTCAAAAATTACAATTTCTCCATATTAGAATGAGACATAAGTGGCAATATTATCTTACCAACAGTTTATGTGCTCAGTGCATGCTACTGCAAACAATAATGTGATAATTAGGTGATGTATTGTCAATCAAAATAATTCTCCACAATTTTAGCATTGAAATTATACATCCTTGGGCAGCATTTTTTGCCATTTACTGGTTATTCTCAAAGAAATGTGTTATACTGGTGCTTTGGCCTCATTAGTAACTAGGCAGGGTTATTTTCTTGAGTTACAGCAAAATTACTAAAGTGTGCAAGTCTACTGCAGTTACAACTATACAAGTAGCATTCTAGAACTGCTAATGCTGAGGTACCACAGATAGTTACTGAAATTTCTACGCTGTGATGTTGCTGTCGAACTATAAAAGGAAAAGGGATGCTACAACACAGTTACTCTGCAGTTACAATCTTAAAAATAACCCACAGGACCAATGAAAAGGAGTCAGTTACAGTTTACACTTCTACTAACTAAGCAAAGGTGCTGGAATTCACCTAGCTTATCTATTTAGTTTTTTATTTATCATTATAGGGCAATAATCAAAACTGACCATTGACAGGCTCAGCCCGGGTTACATACTACAACAAATGAAAGAAGACATTTTGTTTATGGAATATGACAAAAAACAAAGGTAGCAGTAATAATTAAAATTAGTTTACAGCATCATGGCTAGAAAAAGACTAACAAACATAAATACACACTAAGTCTACTTTGCGCTAAGAATACGTACAGCTATACAGATAGTAAAGATCAGTGGGAGACAGAAGCCAGTGACTGAGCTGCAGTGCAACAAGTGATTATGTTTGGATGGTGATAATTATCTACGGGGAAGATCAGTCAAGTCAAGTGATGCTAAACTACCACAGAATTATGTCATGTAACCTGTGCTGTTGGATTTATTTATTTATTTATTCAACATTTGTTTGCCAGGATGGTCCGACTGGACAACAGTCTCCATTTTCAGTGGCGGCCCGAGGAGAAAAGCTCCAGCAAAGTACATTTTCACTAATACATGTCTAGTACAACAAAGAAAACGTTTACTATACAACTTATATGTATCTACTTACAGTCTGGCAGGGATCAGTAAAGCAATTTATATACACAGAAGATTAATCAACAAAAATACATACATGAGAGATGAGATTAATGCATATATAAAGTACAAATACAATACAGCATGTCTTAGATTTTCTTAAGCCTCTACAGTACATTTAGTATGCCATCTGACAGAATACAGTTTAGAACTGTGAGGAAGACAAGGGGATATAGGTAAGGGAGGAGGAGGTTACAGGAGTTATAGAGTGGATAGAAGTGTAGTTAGAGGTTATATCTGAGTGAGGAAGACAAGGGGATATAGGTAAGGGAGGACGAGGTTACAGGAGTTATAGAGTGGATAGAAGTGTAGTTAGAGGTTATATCTGAGTGAGGAAGACAAGGGGATATAGGTAAGGGAGGAGGTTGTAGGAGTTAAAGAGTGGATAGAAGTGTAGTTAGAGGTTATATCTGAGTGAGGAAGACAAGGGGATATCGGTAAGGGTGGAGGATGTTACAGGAGTTAGACTGGATAGAAGTGTAGTTAGAGGTTATATCTGAGTGAGGAAGACAAGGGGATATAGGTAAGGGTGGAGGATGTTACAGGAGTTAGACTGGATAGAAGTGTAGTTAGAGGCTATATCTGAGTGAGGAAGACAAGGGGATATAGGTAAGGGAGGAGGTTGTAGGAGTTAAAGAGTGGATAGAAGTGTAGTTAGAGGTTATATCTGAGTGAGGAAGACAAGGGGATATAGGTAAGGGAGGAGGAGGTTACAGGAGTTATAGAGTGGATAGAAGTGTAGTTAGAGGTTATATCTGAGTGAGGAAGACAAGGGGATATAGGTAAAAGAGGAGGAGGTTACAGGAGTTATAGAGTGGACAGAAGTGTAGTTAAAGGTTTGCAGCTGTTCTGTGTTTATAATTACATTCCTCCTAATGAACCACTACTGTTACGGTTCAGTTGTCTTAAGAGGGGTATATCTCAATTTGTTGAAGGACCAAATTGTTGAAACTCATACGGTCGAGACCATATGGTCGGCAATTTGGTTCATTGAACCATTCTGACTGAGAGTGCAGTACAAAAGGGATTGCGTGAATTTGTCCTTTTCTCCACCATAGTACAATCTTGGAGTTGGTAAAAATAATTAGCAAGGGGTGTGAGGGGTGCAGAGGGTCTTTCCCCCCCTGAAAAAATATTGTTTGTGTTGTTGGCGAGTATTGTGTGGCTTTATGTTCGTTTTTCAATTAACTGTGTTGTCAACCAAATGGGTTTTGACAATGCAATTTTTCAATAAACTGACATAGCTCTCATAAGAGTTAATGCTGGCAAATGACCATGGCAGTCACTACCGTGGGTGTCTTGTGCATGCTCTGGGCAGCTAGCCGACTGCAATACTATTATATAATATAAAGGATTATAATCGGGTTTCCAAACATAACTAACTTGTTATGTGTTCTGGGCATGGATGTCAAGAAATTCATCTCACGATCTGAGCAAATCAAAATATGAGAGGTGAATCTGAAATCTATGTCAAGAAATGATCGGAGTAACCAGATCATAATTATTTGTTGTAAATAGAGTCTCAGCTGTTTGATGTGGTGTAAGTTACAGAGAAAAAATGCAGGAATGCAGACTGTTTACAGCTTTGAAAAGAAAAACATAAAAACACTTAGTGCTTCCATACAAACAACAGCCAGAAGCCAAGTGCACCTCACACAGACTAAGAGTGTTAAAACATTCAGGCACTTCAGTCTGCTTTGTGTGTGTGTGTGTGTGTGTGTGTGTGTGTGTGTGTGTGTGTGTGTGTGTGTGTGTGTGTGTGTGACTGCAAAGTGTTTTACAGCTTTTAAAGCTGTTAGCATTTCCCACTGCTGTTATATAGTGGCTGTTGCAGATGTATTAGTGTTTAACTAGAGAATAACAGCTTTGAAAGTACATAATAAGGTTGTATTTCTCCTTTTTTCAAAGCATCGTCATTATGCACTATAATAACATTACTTACTTAAAGGGCATTATTTTCCCATATACATCTTCTGAAACAAATATCATAACTTAAGAAATACATGCTATGTGTCACTGCACCCATATTCTAAAACAGTACTCTCCATTAATACCATTTGATGGGGGGATTAGTGTGACCTTAACTCTTCCTCCCCCCTTAGAACTAGCTAAGTGTGGATTGGGGGGAGTGACCACACCCAAACTGTAATACAATATTCTGCAGATACGTTTGAGTGGAAATACGCATTCTGAGGCATGAACACTTTATTTTAGTAGTCACAAAAGACTTTATATGAGTAGTAAACATACATTTTGCCAGTATTGTTGCAAATGAATGTGTACAACCTGCTAGAAAAACGTAGTTCTGCATTTTACTGTAATTGAGTTATGCATTTATATCTCAGTTCTTAACTATGTGATCGAGCTGCAGTTGAGCTGTTTTTACAGTTTCTAGCCAGGTGATAACTGTGCATGGATGCCGACTCAGTGTTACTTTGCAGTTACAGTTTCATTACTAAATGCATTGCCTGCTACAACTAAGACACATGACACAGTCTTAGTAACTGCATACGGTTGCTACACACATTACTCTGAAGTTACAATCCTAGTACAAACAATATTTGCCTACTGCACCTGTGTAATTCTGCACATTTCCTCTGTGGATCCTTTTCATCAGGTTACACACATGAAAAATAACAACTTAGAATAAGTGGAAAATCTTTTGCACCAAATTGTTAAGGGTTGCCCACAATGCAGTCATATGTCAATATATGCCATGGTAGGAGCTTGGGTAAACTTGTGTATTCCTTTTTTATTTTCTTGCATGCCCCCACACTTGATAATATTAATGATACCAGAGGTATTACAGATAACTTCTGCTCTTCATTTCTCCTCAACCTGGTGTGCTACTAATAAAGGTATATTATTATACTGTAATACAATATAATACTGTATATTATATTGTTATTGCATGTCAATAAGAAACAATTACATAATTCTGATAACTATATGCATGAATTTGAAATATCTACTTTGTAGATAAGAGCAGCATCTACTAGTCGTGGAAGGACACTTGACAAGAGTTTGCAAACGTAACCAAGTTAGTAAGTAACGCTACTAGAAAACCCCTGCAGGTTTCATTCTTTGAATAGGAGGAAGACAGAGTTCAAAATAATTCTAAGGAAAGCCCCTTTGCACTTCCAAGTGTTTGCCTGAACTTGATTTCTCTAGTTTCAGGACAAATCTTTGGAAAACAGACATCAGAAGAAGTTCTGAAGTATAGACCAAGACTCTGAGTTCGTAGTCAATAATCTACTTGGCAATGACTGAATCAGCATTTTATTTGTTCATGTACTTGACCCAGGCTGTACAAAAATATGACTATATCTCCCAAGGACAGCGTGCCAGTTTAGTAAAGGCATATCTTCTGCTTGATCCAATTTATTTACACTGCATTTTGTTAACACTCAACCACAGCCCTTTCTCTGGAATGATAGCTGTTATAATGTCAACTGGAATGTAAAGAGTAACCGAGTGTTGATTTTTTTTCTTAAAATCAAAGGCAGGATACAGAAAATAATATACAGGGCAACACACCACTAAATAAATGCTAACATTTTTAATAAATATATATAGCATATAGTCATAATGAACATTATAATGGTTTATATGGTTTATGCCCCAGCATGCCAATATCTACACCCATATATATATATATCTATATATATATATATATATATATATATATATATATATATATATATATATATCACACACACACACACACACATATAGATAGATAAAGATACCACAATCATTATATGGATTAACCCTACCACCATCACCACCACCACATAAATCCTCATATCCCTACGAGGTTAAAAACATATCCAAGAGTATAGACATAGTTCTGTCTCCAAATTATGGAATTCTCTACCCTAGCTAACAGATCAATCCCAGGCCTAACACCCTTCAAAGCCTTTTTAAAAGAGTATCTAAATTACACATGGCTCTGCACCTGCACAACTTCAGATTAATCCCACCTCTACCACTGCTTCCAGGATAGCTCCACTCTCTTCTCTTTCTGTCTCCTCAAACTACCACTCAGTCTGCACAGCCTTTATGTCTCTTTAAAGTCCCACTCGGTCTGTACCATTTAACTGCAATATTATTAGTCCCCAATTTGAACCTATCTTAAGTTTGAAGAAGGGTTTACAGTGACCTGCTTCACATCTCCTATGTAACATGAGGTTTACTTCAACATTATCAGAAGCTTATTATAACTCCCATCCACTCTGTGCTGTTACCCTGTAATCTTTAACTTGGACTGCTAAACGTCAACTGTACGATAATTTAGTGCACGTCACATCACCCATGTTATATTGTTATTTGATTTCTCATGATCCTACTAGAAGTCTATTGTAATGAATTTGAATGCCATAAATATGTCTTTGTAATGTTTTAATACCTGTATGTGTAATTTATATTGCAATGTTTTTATACATCTGTATGTGGAGCTTTTCTCCCTGATCCTCTGCTGAAAATGGGTTCTGTTGAAACAGGACTATCCCAGTAAACAAATGTTAAATAAAATAAATAAATAAAAAAGTGGCAGTTTAGCAAACCATTATATTTTTAAGGATCAAGGCTTAAAAAATAATATACAGAACACCCAAAGCCTTCTCATGGTAAAACAAGGGTATTATTTGTGGTACAATGGTGAGCATAGCTGTCTTCCAAGCAATTGACCAGGGTTAGATTTCCAGGCCACGCAAGAACTCAGTACATTCAGGCACTCATTTTGATGGTACAATGGAGTGTGATGACATCTGTTTATTTACTGAGGCATGATTTAAAGCCATGGAAGAGACACCAGCAGTGCAAGGGAGAAATGCCTTTCACACATTTATGCCAGCTACTGCACAAGAAGGAACAAGGTGGAGAAATATCAATCTATATAAAAAGTAAGCACACCTCAAGCTTGATCAAACAATAAGACATGCTTGATCAAGCAATACGATATGCTTGAGCTTCTTCATATCCAACTAATTTTAGGTAAAGTCCCATACTATATCCTTGCTAGCTATAGGCCCCTGTCTATGACCCAAAATAGCCATTGCACATACTTGAATGTACTGGAGCCCAACACAGTATTCATGGGTGATTTCAACTATCCCAACATAAACTGGGATACATACACAATCACCAACATGCAGGCTCAAAGATTCCTGGATTTTGTCAATGCAAACAATTTGGAACAGCTAGTCTGCCCACCTACAAGGGATGCAAATATCCTGGATATGATATTCACAAATTATAGGGAAAGTTACACCTCCCCTAGTCTCATGTCCTCACTGGACAGATCAGATTACAAAGTGGTCACCCCTGAAATAAATATTAAGTCTGAACTCCCAGCAAACTCAGGAACCTTTGAGAACTTTTCCAAGGCTAACTCCTTCCTACTAAACAATGGCATAGCTAAATCCCAAGCCCCCCAAACTCAGAGAATACTGTGGCCTGTACAGAAGTGTTTACCGAAACCTACTATGGTCATATAAATAACTGCATAGAAACAGCACTACCTAACTGAAATGACCTTAGGCCAAACTCCAGAAACAAGCCCCCAGTTTAAATAAATTGTACAACAAAATAAAGAAAATCCTATCCAAAAATATGAAAGGCTATGCCCAACAGACAAAAAACTCTGTCAGTCTCAACAAGCAACTCGAGAGACTAATCAAGTCCACCAAAGCCAACTTTGAGGCAAAAATAGCCTTACAGACTAAGGATAACCATAAGAAATTTTTTCAGCTATGTTCGCAACCTTAAAGGAAACACCCAACAGTGTGCTGAACTAATAGTAAATGAAACTCCCTATACTGAACCAGAGAATATGGCAAATTTGCTGGCATATAAATTTAGCTCCAATTTCACCCTCCCCATCACCCCCAGTTACCACCAAAGAAATACCCTCTACTATTTTTCCTCCAACCATCACTATAGAATAGGTCCTTACTGCACTCTCCAAAGCTAAAAACTCTGCATCAGCAGGTCCTGATAATATACCAGGATGCCTCCTAAATAACTTGAAACACAACCGATCATGCCCACTACAGTCTCTACTCAGCCTCCAAACAGGCTTTGTCCCTAGGGAATGGAGGACTGCAACAGTCATCCCCATACACAAAGGGTATCATCAACAGACGTAGGGAACTACAGGCCATGGAAAGAATTATTGTGGACCTGATAATCAAAGACACAGTAAATCTTCAAACACTGACCATCCCAGTTTGATTTTGTCAAGGGCAGGTCTTGCCTACTAAACCTGATTGACTTCTTCAAGAAGGTCACTACTACCATGGATAGGTGAAAAATGATACATACTGCCTACCTTGACTCTCAACCTGCAAAGGCATTTGACACAATACCTCACTTCGGTATTATAGACAAACTCACAAATTTAGGCATAAATCCCTATCTCACTCAATGGATACCCAAATAGCTCATGGAAAGGAAGCATGAAGTGATGGTAGAGGAATCCACTTCCACCAAGAGGCCTGTTATTAGTACTGTCCCACAGGGCTCAATAGTGGGACCCCTCCAGTTTGGAATATACTTCTCTGAAGTCAAGGGAAATGTAGAGGGCCTTTGGCTGACCAAATCTGCAGATGATTGCAAGCTGTGTGCAATCAATGAATCCCTCAAAGATGTAGTTATCCTCTAGGAGGGCTGACACGGACAAATAACTGGTGCCAGAAACATGGCCTAAAACTTAATGCAAAAAAATGTATAATCATACCCTTTGGGAAGACAACCACCCCTGCAAATTACAACATTGATAACACTCCCCTGTGAGTAGACCCAGTGGTAAAGGACTTTTGGAACTCAGGCTGACAGTAATCTGAACTTTGATCACCATGTCTCCATGGTGGTGAGAAAATCCTTCTACATGACACAACTTATAAGTAAGGGCATGGCATTCAGCACTACGCAGATCTCAATGCCACTTTATTTAGCTCTCATTAGACCAATAATCAATTACAATGTACCATTTGGCATATACCTGGCCAGGCATTTGCAACAGCTGGAGCTACCACAGATGTTCCTCACTAAAAGAATATAGGGTGTAAATAACATGTTGTATGTGGACTACCTGAAAGATCAGTCCCTGTACTTGGTCATCTACAGGCTACTGAGGGAAGATCTATGCCTAACCTGCTAGGTAATCTTTGATCCAGCTCTGATGGATCTGCTACACATTCCCAAAATAAACAGCACTAGAATTACCCGATCTAAGGATTTAAACCTTGTCTGTGACATAAAAAAAACATGCCGGAGGGACAGGTATGTATCTAAGATTACCTTGTCTCAGGAACAGACTCCCCATTCATGTGAAGCAGAGTTCTTCCCTAAGTATATTCAAATGCAGTTTGGATCAATGGATGGGAAACTGCAAATTCACCCCTGCTTGTCACCTGTGTCCCTTATGGACAGGGGCAGCTAGAAGATGCCCTAAGGTACAGGCATATACCAAAGCCATTCTAGTCCATGGGTATTAATAATTGGGAAAATTGGAGAATGAATAGCTTAAAAAAGGATCTAGGGCCATTAGCCTAGTAACATTCTATGATCCTAAGGGTCAGTCATTTATAGTTTCATAGTTTCATAGTTTAGTACTAGGCTATCTGTCCTAGGGCATTTATAAGCCTATCCATAGTGTATGTGGCTTTCGCCACCCCATGTAATGGTACAAAAGTATAGATTTAGTTTACTGTGCCTCTGTCTAGTAGTGACACAGAGATGACCCCCGGGGTAAACCTACGATCTCCCATCCACTCGTCAAGATTTCTCTTGAAGAGAGTCAGTGAGGGGCTCTGCCTAACATGAACTGGGATCCTGTTCCAGAGTATGGGAAGCCTCTGAGTTATGAATCTGTCCCTCCAGCATGTCCTATTCATATTTGTGCTGAGGTTTAGATCTTTAGCTCTCGTGGTTCTGATGGATTTGGATTTTTTGAGATGGAGCATGTCCATCAATTCCTGATTGGACATGGCCTTGTACGTCAGGCATAGATCACCTCTGAGTAGGCGGTATGCTACTGAATAGAGCTGGAGTTTCTTTAGTCTGGCAGCATATGACATATGTTGGAGACCCTTGATCCTCTTGGTGAGGTACTTTTGGGGTCTCTCCAGCTGCTGCAGGTGCCGGGTGAGGTACATACCAAATGGGGCATTGTACTCAATCATGGGACTGATAAGGGAGGAGTATAGGGGTACAATGACCTCCTTTGATCTGGATGTGAATCCCTTCATGATAAGGTGGGCAAGGTAGAAGGTCTTTCTAACCACTTTGGCAATGTGGGTGTCGAATGAGAGGTCACTGTCAACTTGGGTCCCCAGGTCTCTGATTACTTTTTCTGTACTCAATGGGTTACTGCCTATGTGATAATTTGTGGGTACTTTGTTTTTCCCAAAGGGGATGACTATATATTTTTTGGCATTTAGTTTAAGGCCATGACTTCAGCACCAGTTGTCCGTCTCAGTAAGGCCTTTCTGTAGGATGCATGTGTCAGCTAGTGTATCGACTATGGCGCCTAGTTTGCAGTCATCTGTGAACTTTGTCAGCCACAACCCTCCCGTGTTTGCTTTCACATCTGAGAAATAAATGCCGAACAATAGGGGTCCCAGGACAGAGCCCTGTGGGACACCATTTGTGACTGGCTTTGAGTCTGACATAGCTCCAGCGATTTTGACTTTATGGGTTCTGTCCTTTAGCCAGTATGCAACCCATCTTGTGACATATGGGCTTACATTTAAGCTGTTGAGCTTGTCTATGATGCCTGAGTGGGGTATTGTGTCGAAGGCTTTAGCCAAGTCCAGGTAGGCTGTATGGAATGCTTTGCCCTCATCAATGGCTCTAGTGAGTGTTTCAAAAAAGTCAACCAGGTTCAAAAGGCAGGATCTGCCCTTTACAAAGCCGAACTGGGTAGGATCAAGTGTCTGTAGGTCCCCAATGTCTCTGTTTATGAGTTCCATAATGATTCTTATCATAGCTTTGCAGACCAGGCTGGTTAAGCTTATGGGGCGGTAGTTTCCAGGGTCTGTATAGGAGCCTCCTTTGTGGAGTGGAACCACTGTTGCTGTATGCCAGTGTTCAGGTACATATCCTGTAGTAAGGCTAAGGTTAAACAGCAACACAAGACCAAGCCGTTTGTCAAAGCTACCAGAAGCATGCTCTGCTTAACAACAGATTTTCAACTTGCACACAGCATTGTAAAATACATTTTTCCAAATACTCATGAGCAGCCAATTTCAGAATATCTATGGCCCCCAACTAAAGGCTTTGCACCCCAACCATCTTGGTTCTGGCTCTACAGATTTCTAAAACATATGAACACCGGAGGACAAGAAAGCAGCCTTCAATAATGCTCAGACACAGGGTGCATTTGAGAAGAAAGCTGTTTGTCAGCAACATAGGTAAGTGTAGAATCAGTGCTCCATTTTGTTTTAATCTGTTAAAAAGCACACATTAGTAAGTTCAGGAAAATGTTAGAAAGATAAAGGGAGCTAGTCAGCAAATTGTGCATGGCCTTGCAGTCATCAAGGCAGGCTTTAACAGTCAGGGCAGCCCATGCTTTAACTGTGTCATAAGCACCCCTGTTCCAAAAGCACCTCCCCCTTGCCTCGTATTCCATATGCATGCCAGTCATATATACTCCAGACTGCTTCAAAAGCTTCTCTGAGTCATACTCAGATTACTTTGTAATAAAACAGTATGGAATCAGAAACTGAGATACTAAAGTATCCTCAACATTGCCAACATGGAGCTGTTGGGGTCATCATTATTATCATCACTGTCTGTGTAGGAGATATCAGATTAATGGTTTTGTGTTATCAGTATTTACAGCTAATCAATGCACTTTGAACCAGTACCACACCTTGCCATGGTCATTCTGAAGTGGCACTATAAAGGCAGTACATAACTGCAAGTAACTTGCAAATACCTAACTGTCTGCTTAATGGAATATTCAGATAAAGCTGCTGTTACACAAAAAAAAGAGCCAAAAAAAATAAAAAATAAACTCTGCAGTACACCTGTATTAATTTTGGAAAATGAAGAGAACAAGCTAGTGATTTTTGGTCTACACAACTTGATTCTAAGATAGCAGTAGATCCAAACTAATGTGTTTCATGAGTCTAAATATACTAAAGTTTGTTCATCAGGAAATCATTGCTGATCAAATCAAAGGTCTGAGCAGCATGTACAAAAATGCTGGCAACAATCATCTGTATAGTTACATTATGAAAACTGTCAGCAGTAAGTCATCAAAGTCATCAAGTTGTGCTCATATTACTGAAAGCCAGTGCAGAATCCACTCTGATTAAGTCTGAGTAGTCCATAATCCAGAATACATCCAGCAGCTGACCACTTATGACTGTTTCAAGGACTCTTCTTCTTCTTCCGGCTTTTCCTGGTTAGGGGTCGTCACAGCAGATCACCTGTCTGCTCATGATTGGCAGTGGTGTTTTACAGTGTCGAGTTGCCAGCCAGGTGCCCAACCTTCCACAGAAGGCACACACACACACACACACACACACACACACACACACACACACACACACACACACACACACACACACACACACTCACACTCATGCCTAGGGCCAATTTAGAGTGTCCAATCCACCTACAGTATGTCTTTGGGATGGGGGAGGAAACTGGAGCACCAGGAGGAAACCCACGCAACGACAAGGAGGACATGCAGACTCTGCACAGAAGGCACCCCAGCCGAGGATTGAACCAGAGAACCTTTTGCTGTGAGGCCACTGCCCCACCGCGGCCACCCTCTAACAGCATACAAATAATGGATAAATCTCTGTATTATTTACCACATTAGGGACACCTGTTTTAGGCAGAGGTGTGATAATGGCACACTTCCAGATTTTCAGAATCTACTCTTTAGAACTTGATAACCTAAAAACATGTACAAAGGGAAAAGTAACAATGTCTGATTTTGTTTTTAAGAATCTATTGTGTACGTCATTGACCACAGGGTGTCAAATGGATCTGGTCCTTAATATCAAGGGAAGACTTGTTATGATCCCATTTCATTGAGTTTGCTCCCTGCAGATACCATTCAAAATAATGCTTCCTATAGAGTTTTGTATAACCTACAACCCATTGTTGTGAAAGGCTCAGCTCACTACACCAAACAACTAATACAAACTTCCTATGGGGGCACACTATTTCTGGGAAAGGGGGTAACTCAACAAAATGACAGTTCAAAAAAATTTGCTTTCGATAATGAGAGCTGCACTTTGCCAATAATAGAAATTTTCTAGAAGATGCATCTGCCTTATGCACCTCCATATTTTCTGACCTGAAAATGGGATTTACAAGTTACTTTCTAAAAACGCGTAGCAAGAATAGACCAACCAATTTAAAGAAATAAGTTGTTGTTGTTGGAATTTCGGCTTTTTCCGGTTAGAGGTCACCACAGCAGAACTCCAGTCCGCTAATGATTGGCAGTAGATTTTCACGAACGGTGAGGTGCCAGCTCGACATTCAACCTTCAATGAAGGCACTCCCATTTATGCATGTCTTTCGAACGCCCACCCAACCGCGGGGAGGACATGCAGACTCCACACAGAAGGCACTCCCTGCACTCCAGCCAAGAATCAAAGAGGATAACCTCTTGCTGTGAGGTAACAATGCTACCGCTGCACCACCGAAGTACAAACGTGAGAAAAAGGAAAGTAACTGGTAGGCAGCAAAAGCATAAAACTCCAAGTTTAATAAAAACAACAAAACAAGAGGATAAGCACTTTCATACCAAACTAGGTACTTCATCAAATCTAGTATAAAAGACATTTCAAACAACCTTATATATAGTAGCTTGCAGGATAGTCATCATTGTTTGAAATGTCTTTTATAATAGATCTGATGAAGTACCTAGTTTGGTATGAAAGCGCTTATCTTGTTGTTTTGCTGTTTTTATTAAACTTTGAGTTTTACGTTTTTGCTGCCTACCAGTTACTTAACTTTTGTTCATGTTTTTACTTTCTAAGAAGCTGAGATTTCCAATTCATCCAACAAATTATGGGAAAGAGATGAAGAATTTGGCCATACTGGAAGGAGGGAATTTGTTTCGTCTAATACTGAGACTGAGGTCACTTTTCTTACTTTATTTTTACTAGTGTTATGGTAAATTCCTCATCATCATCATCATCATGATGAGCTCCCATTTGTTCCCATTTTCTACACGGGGTCATGGTGCCATGTCAACTGTTGCCATCTTTCTCAAGTCAATGCCGCTCTCCTGCCTTCTTTGACACTCATGGCTGATAGACGCAGGTCTTCTCTCTCATGATCCATCCACCTCTTTGTTGGATTCTCTTGTTTCCTCTTGCCTTCTTCTTGTCCGTCCCAAATCTTCTCCACCAGATTGCCTTCTGCTTTTTTGCACATGTGCCTGAACCACTGTATTCTGTTCTCTTTGACTTTTTCTGCAATTGGAGTTACTTTGGCTTCTGCTCTTATGCCTTCATTTCTTCATCTGTCGCAAAGCGTACATTCTAACACCCATCTGTGGCACTTCATTTCCATCACCTCTAGCTTCCTCAACTGCTGTGCCTTTACTGCCCAGGTTTCTGTACCATAAAGTAGTATGGGTTGCACCACTCTTTTGTATATATTGCTTTTCAATTTCTTTTGCATTCTTCTGTCATGCACTATATATTTTATTTATTTATTTATTTAACATTTGTTTACCAGGAACGTCCGACTTGGAACAAAGCTAATTTTTAGCAGAGGCCCTAGGAGAAATGTTCCAGACACGTCTTTGTAACATGGGAGGAAACCGGAATACCCAGAGAAAACCCACACAAATGCAAGGAGGACATGCAGACTCCACACAGAAGGCACTCCAGCTGAGAATTGAGCTGGAGAACCTCTTGCTGTGAAACGACAGTGCTACTGCTGCACCACTGCGCCGTCCTCTGACACTCTGTGCCAGTTGGCTGTAGGCCCTCTAATTCTAGCTTTGACCTTCTCATTCAGATTTTCCTTCTCCTCAACCCCCCCCGATACTTGAAGCTGTTAACCCATTCCACTATTTTCCCTTCTATATCAATTCTCAGCTTCTTTGCATTTCCACCATTTGCTACCATAACAACTGTCTTATCTATACTCAGTTTCATCCCATGTGCCTTTAGTTTTGCATTCCATTCTCCTATACTTTGCTGAAGTTCTTATTCACAGTCTGCCTGTAATACCACAAGATCTGCATACAGCCACTTTGTTGATATGTCCTGTCTGACCTGTTTTCTAATGTAGTCCACCACTGGTATGAACAGCAGTGGGCTTAGAAATTAACCCTGATACACATGCACTCCCACTAGGAACCTCTCTGTAAGACCGAACACTGTTCCTACTTAAGTCACTGGGTCCTTGAATGTAGCTTGCACTAATTCTACCAATGTTTTTGGTACTTTGAACCACAGCAAGACTGCCCAAATCAGCTTTCTTGGGACCTTGTCATATGCTTTCTCCAAGTCCAGGAATGCACAGTTCATAGGTTCATAGGTAGGTACTAGGCTATTGGCCCTAGGGCCTATATAAGCCTAGCCAAACGGTACCCTGGCTTTTGCCACCCAAGAAAATTATTTTCCTGTGCCCCTGTCAAGCAGAGCCACAGAAATGATCCCCGGGGCGAATTTCCTATCTCCCATCCAATCATCAAAATGTTTCTTGAAGAGTGCTAATGAGGAGTTTTGTTTGATATAGATAGGTAGTTTGTTCCAGAGTATGGGAAGTCTCTGAGATAGGAATCTATTCCTCCATCATGTTCTGTTTATTGTGGTGACAAGGTTTAGGTCCCTAGAGCATGTAGCTCGGAGGGATTGGGATTTCTTTACGTGGAGCATGTCCAACAGCTCTGGGTTTGACATAGCTTTTTATGTTAGGCAGAGATCGCCTCTGAGTAGGCGATATGCGACAGTGTAAAGCTGGAGTTTTTTGAGATGGTCTGCATAGGGCATCTGTTTGAGGCCGGTAATCCTCTTTGTGAGGTATTTCTGTGGCCTTTCCAGTTGTTGTAGATGTCTTGTGAGGTACATACCAAAAGGGGCATTGTACTCTACAATGGTTCTAATGAGTGATGAGTAGAGGGGAACAATTACCTCTTTTTTCCTGGATGAGAAACCTTTTGTGATGAGGTGTGCCACATAGAAGGATTTCCTGACTACTGTGGCGATGTGATTATCAAAGGTGAGACTACTGTCCACCTGTGTCCCAAGGTCTCTTATCACACTTTCAGTGTTGAGTAGACTACCGCCTATGTGGTAGTTCATGGGTACAAAGTTTTTACCAAAAGGGATGACAATGTACTTTTTGGCACTGAGCTTGAGGCCATGGCTTTGACACCAGGAATCTGTCTCAATGAGGCCCTTTTGTAGGATGTCCACATCGTTAGGAGATTGATTATGGCTCCTAGTTTGCAGTCATCTGCGAACTTTGTTAGCCAAAGACCTTCTGTGTTAGTCTACAGCTTTGGTGACCACTTCAAAGAAGTCTGTCAGGTTTAGGAGACATGATCTGCCTTTTACAAACCTGAACTGGGTAGGGTCCAGAGTTTGGAGATTACCAATGTCATTGTTTATAAGTTCCATGATGATATGCTCCATAGCCTTGCAGACCAGGCTCATCAGGCTAATGGGGCGGTAGTTCCCAGGGTCCGTGGTGGTTCCCCCTTTGTGGAGTGGGATAACCATTGCTGTGCGCCATTCAGTGGGCACAAAGCCTGAGGTGAGGCTATGACTGAACATGGTACTTAGGTGGGGTGCCAGTTCGTTCTGTAGTTCATGTAGAACGCAGCCTGGGATATTGTCAGGTCCCATGGATGCTGTGTTCTTGGCTTTGGAGAGTGTGTTTTTTACCTGTGCAGCTGTGATTACAGGTACTTTGCATTCTTCCGGTATAGAGATGGGCCCTTTAGGGGACGAGAGAGGGGTAAATTTAGCACTGAACCCATCGGCCAGGATGTTGGTAATATCAGTTGGTTCTGTATATTTAGTGCCATTGTGCTGTAACTCAGAGCAGATCTGAGTGTTGCCATTGAGATTCTTGACATAGCTATAGAATGCTTTGTGGTTGTCTTTAGAATCAGTGGCGATTTTGTTTTCGTAACTAGCTTTGGAGGATTTTATGAGGGATCTCAGCTTCTTACTGAGGCTGACCACGGAGTTCCTCTAATCATGGGATTTTACTCTTTTTTGCAACAGTTTCTTTCTTCTGTTGTAGAGTTTGTTTATAGCAGGGGACCACCAGATTGGCTTCCCTTTTTTGGAGGATAGCATGTTGGTTCTGTTAGGGATTGCATGATTCATGCACTCATGTAAGTGCTTATAAAGTGCAATTGTATAGGATTCAGCAGTCGTATCTCTATTGTCCATCAGCATGGGTGTCGTGAAGTTTGCCACTTCTGTCTTAAGAAGCGTGAAGTTGGCTTTGGAGATTTTTTTTACAGTGGTTTCCCTAATGGGGGGGGGCTGGGATGTGGATGTCTAGGGTGATTTGCTTGTGGTCAGATCTGATCAATGAGGAACTGACCTCTGGTGTGGAACACCGGTTGCCCATGTTGGTAATGACCAGGTCTAGGATATTGCTGCCCCTGGTGGGGGTGTGGATAAGTTGATCCAAGGCATTGGAATTTATGAATTCCAGAAAATGTTGAGCACAAGAGTTGGTACATGGGTAGTTTTCCCAGTTAATGGTGGGGTAGTTGAAATTGCCCATTATTAGGGTGTTAGGTTGTACCCTAATATTTTCCAGTGTATCAAGAAATGAGGAGTGGGAATCCTGGGGCATGGTGGGGGATCTGTAGCAAGTTACAATTTGTACTGCGGTCTTGCCCAGAGTTAGTTGCACTTGGATAATCTCAGATACATTATGCTGAGCAACTAGCCTGGAGGTGTGGATATCCTTAATGAATATGGACACGCCTCTGCCTTTAGTGCTTCGGTCCAGTTAAGTGGCCGAAAGGTGTGGTATGAATTATAGCCTGGTAATGCAGGGCTGCTCTCTGGAGCCTTGAACCAGGTCTCTGTCACTGCACAGATGTCGATGTTCTCCATTTTAAGGAGTGCCTTGAGTGAGTTGGATTCCTTCCTTATTTCTAGCTACTTTTCAAGTATCTGTTTCACTGCAAACACTGGGTCAGTTGTGCAGCTTCCCAATCTGAATCTAAAGTGCTCATCTCCCATATTAATTTCTACGACTTTGTGTATTTGTTTATCAATCACCCTCTCCAGAACTACAAGAGTTTAATAACTCTGTACTGCCCACAGTTGTGAATGTCCCCTTTGTTCTTGAACACAGGCACTAGTATGCTTATTCTCCAATCATTTTAGATATGCCTTTCTTTCCATGCTGTTTTGAGTACCCTCAGGAGTAATTTCTCTCCTATCTCACCCAACATCATTATTATATCTGGTGTGACCTCATCTCAGCCTGCTACTTTCCCTGACTTCATTTTCCTTAGTGCTGTTCCTACTTCTTCTATGGTGGGCTCCTCCTCTTCTCTGATCATAGGCTGTGCCTGGGGCAGTACAGTTTCTGTGGGGTTTTCTTTGTTCAAAAAACACTGGAAATGCTCCTTCCATCTGCCTTTGATGCACTGTGGATTGGTGAGCAGGTTGGTGTTGGCATCCCTTATGAAGGGTGTCTGATTGTCTTCTTTATCTTTCTGTCTTTGCCTTGGAACCTGGTAATATTTTTTTTTTGTTGTGGCATCTACTGAGTCAATTTCCAGTGAGTGGTAAAGCCTTTCTCAAAAGTACTGCAGTTATTAAGATATGTGGACTGTGACTCTCAGAGAAAGGACACACTTTTCACTATGCATCTTTATTCCTTATAGAAAGTAGCACTCCCTAGTGCAGTGGTGGGGTGTTGCAAACTTTTATGTCCTTCAGTACATTTTTTTTTAATTTAACTTTGTCAAATTTGTCAGACATGGCCTTACATAGCCACTTTGGATTGCTACCTCTAACCCTACTCTTCAAAACAGAGAAAAATGTTTGTCCTACAAGGAGAGCAGGATTGATAAATATCCTTGGGATGTATAACAGAGTCCAGACCACCATAACAAGGTCCTCAGATAGGAAATGACAAAAAAAACACAAAGCAATTCTCTAAAGTGAATGGTAGAAAGCCAACCAGAATATCTGGACTAACCAGAAGGGGTAACAACATGACACTGATCAATAAATGAGACAATCAATAGTTCTATCTCTTTTATAATGTTAAGACAGTATCAAATTGTCTAGGACCAAATAGTTTAGGGAATGTGGGTTTGGTTGGGTCAAAAGCTGTACGAACCTTATAG
Source organism: Protopterus annectens (assembly GCF_019279795.1). Lineage (NCBI taxonomy): Eukaryota > Metazoa > Chordata > Ceratodontiformes > Protopteridae > Protopterus > Protopterus annectens. Next base: position 1,280,144,456 of record NC_056741.1, on the reverse strand, counting down.
ATGGTTCTTTCAGTAAATATACAGCAAAGACATGATGTGAAACAAATCTGTGCAAAACATGTAGTTGTTTTTCAGTAAAGTGCAGCAGAGCTTTAAAAAGTGAAACAATTTTAGAAACAGTCAGACACCCATAAGACACACTCAACACACTAGCAAAGATAAGAGCTCCTTAGACTGTTACTTCCTATCAAAAGCTATATTACCTTAACTCACCTGGCTATATGTTCAGCTTTGCTTTGGAGGCTGTTACCTGGATTCAAAGTTTTGACTCAGCAGAAATGAAGAGCCAGGACTCATTTATCAAAGGCAAAAATGGGGTATTTGTTCAAAACGACATTGCTAAGTTAATATTCGCCAATGCTGCCTCATTCCATGACACTTCTCTGGAGCTTTTTCAAGTGGTGACTCTTCTCTGAATGTGCAGTGCAGCAGTGTAGTGCCAGTCGGTTTTGCTTGTCTCTTTGAATGTTGTTTGGAATTTATGGTCTGGGGGCAGTGAAGAAGCCTTTCCATGGACTGCAGATAAGAAGAAAGATGGCCTTCTGCCCAGAGTTAATAAGCTCAGATTTGTAAATTTTGCCCATGAGCTTTTGCTACTACTAAATGATCTTAAATGCCAGTTAGATAGATTACAGTTGATTAAAAAAGTTAGCACAGATACATAATGTTGTGAAAGCACTAAAAGAAAATTTCTTGTGCAACCTTCACAATAGTCAACCGTATGTGTTGAAGTGATAAAAAAAATTGGGAAATATTATTCACATAATTAGAAATATGATAACAGCTACCACATTAAAAGTAAAAACTCAAGTTCCATGTTATCAGATAATATACCCAGGAATGCCTTACAGAGAATCAAGGAAAAGGAAACTCTTGTGAATCATGTTAAAGAAAATGTTAGCATGTGGAGACATCCCTGATCTATGGCAGCAGACTATAGTGGTACCAATTCATAAATGACAAAGTGAATCACATCAGACACAAAAAATGTTAGACCCATCAGGCTAACACACTCTTTGCAAATTCACGGAGAGAGTAGTTAGAGAGTCTAGAAGCTCTACCCCTTTATTCAGTTTACTATATTCTTTTGAGGGGAGATCTCTGCCACTCTTACCATGACATTAGAGACCTAGTTGTCATGGACATCCTGTATCGCATTATGCCCAATGGCTCCACCAACACTGGTACCAGGGGCCTAAATCTTTAGCAACAGATAAATAAAGCATGGTAGTAAGACACGTTTATAACCCAGTACCTCCATAACCACTTGAATAAATTTCCCCTGCATATTAATATGTGTAAGGCACTATCTTCCTTTAAACATAACCTAGATGACTGGATGGGTTTTCACAAATTTATTCTAGGATTGAGTAGTATGGCTCACCTGCAAGTACACCCCAAGGAAGGATACTGGTAAGGCATAAATGGTTGTAAGACAAAATGGCCTTGGAATATCTATGAATGTACTGGAGCTTATGGATAACAGTACTTACTGCTGACCCTCATAAGGTGCCCAAAATTTGCCTGAAGTTTGTCACTGCTACATATTACCAGTCAAAATTCAGGATTTTTTTTACTTCTCATCACTTTGCTGAAATTAAATTTTGAGAAGGGGAGGTGAGTAGGAATAAGCATTAACTGAGTGAGCATTCAGGGGGGTCCCCAGTCCAAATATACTCAGGACAATGATAACAAGCACAATGTAACAGATCAGGAGTTCAGAGGTAATATCGTAAGGTCTACATTCATCCTCTTTAAGGTCCATTGTCTTCAATAACCTTTGTCCCTTGTCAGCCCTTTCCAATATTTCACGAGAGGTATAAAGCCACTTCCTTATGGCTAACTGACCTACATAAGATGCTGCAAAGAGGTTCATCCTTGGTCTCCACTCTCCAGAAAAAAACATGTGACTGACACCACTTCTCACACTCGCCCAAGCGGTGTAATGCTCTTGTGAGATGTGTGGTCTAACTCAAGTTCTCAAAAGTTGATTGTGTCTGGTTAAGTTCACCCTTGGCCAGATTACAGACAAACAATCAATACATGATCATTCACAATGAGCATACATCTCTTCCTTGCTGAAATGGAGGCCACCATGACACTTCCTTTTTCATACATTCTCATGAAAAAAACATTTAAATCATCATGTTGTCCAGGCATTGTTCTGATATATTTGCATAATGATCACAACCAGGTTAGTCAGCCTTTATTCCAGAAATTCTCATAATGTCAACCACTGAGAATCCAATCAGTTGTCAAATTAACTATAACAACATTAGCAGATAATACTTTGCTTGTTTTGCTAACTAAAACAAGAGGATCACAGCAGTCAAACAAAAGGGACTTCTCTTTAACAGTGAAAAGGACTAATGCACAAAGGTTGTTGAATTATGTTCTGCTGAACTAAGTACACCACCAGTATCACCAGTGACATTATTTATATGGGATTCAATGGATTGTTGGTGCTGTTTATCACCAGGTGGTGGTTTATGTCCTGCACCAGAGATACATGGCCATGATAACACATTTTTATTCCTGACATCGCCTAAATGCCTGTCCAATTTCTTTCTCTTATTACTCATTAACTTGCATGCATAAGTGCTGACTCTATTAATAATTTCACTAAGTGCTAGATCAACATCATCTGCTGGCAACAATTACAGCTATATGAACTGTTTATGCTACACCTCCCAGTAAAGTGGATGAACTTTGGGCATTAGAAGTAGTTTTGTGGCCACTAGCTCTAAGACAACAGAGAATGTGCAGATGCCTGTTGTCAGGCAGAAAAGAAATACCACTTCAGCAGAGCCATTTTTTTCTCTACCCCTACCGATAAAGATAATGGATATGAGAACTAGAGGTCGGTCCAGGAGCAAAGCTCAAGGGAAGTGGAAACATCAGAACGAAGGAATGGAGAACATGTCCATAATGAGAATGTGGACAGTAAAAACTGACCATTAGTGTTGAGTATTTCCAACAAGGTTCTTCCTGACATTGAATGTTCTGTACTTAATACAGGATTTACTTTTTTCCGGCCCAGAGAGCCGATCATGCAGATTCTGTTATTGACTTAAGGCTTTTTGCCAGACAACATATGAGAAGGTAGTGATTCTAATACTATGACTTTTAAACAATCTAGCACTTTTATACCTACAAACCACCCAGTTTTAGATGTGTTTTTGAAGTTATGTGTACAAGATTTTTCAGATTTATTTCTTGATAATAATAGAAGGTGTAGTTTTAATAACTTAACTTTTGCAGAGTGTCAGGCACTGAACCAATTGATGAGTGATGATTCATTAGCTATTAGGCCAGCAGATAAAGGTGGTTTAATTGTTGTCATGAATTATTTTTATCATTTTAAAATGATGACAGATATATTGAGTGATGCTAGTACATATATTAATATTTTTCAAACTGATCTTGAAAGTGTGATATCCAGTTTTAGGGCCTTACTGTACAGTACTTGGATTGAGGGGGGCAATAACTGAAGATTTGTGTAAGTATTGTGTTATAGGAACACCATTATTTCCATATTTGCAAGACTTATCTAAGACTTATCTAAGATTCATGAGAATCTCTTGATTCCCCCTTTTAGACTCGTTGCAGGGGCAAGGTGGTTCACCAAGCCACTCTCTATTATGTAAAAAAGTTGCTACACTCCATATTGGATGGGTATGATTATGCACTGACAGACACAGAGCGTTTTTTGAATGCTCTATATATGTTTAGGAAGAGTGGTTTATATGTTGAGGGATGTATATTAGTGACCTTAGATGTCAGATCACTTTTTACAGTAATTCCAAATGAACAAGGAATCATCATGGTAAAGAACTTTTTATCACACTATAGTAGTTACGACCATGCTCATATTGACTTAATTAGTTATTTACTTGAGATGATTCTGGAACATAATGTTTTTCTTTTTGACAAACAATTTTTTCATCATGTCCTGGCATAGCTATGGGTACTCAGTGTGCCAACAGCTACGCCAGTGTAGTTTTAGCATGGTGGGAGACACAGTTTGTTATGAAATCAGATAGGTGGGGTGTATGTGCTCCCATCTTTAGAAGGTTTGTGGATGACCTCTTTTTGATATGGTGTGGTATTGAACAAGGTTTAAACGAATTCCTGGAATATGTACATAGTACGAACCCCATTTTTGGAGCTAACTATGAAGTCATCACTGTGTGAGATTGATTTTCATGATGTAAAGGTGTTTAAGACTCAGGACAATAAGCTTTCAACTAGTCAGTTTAGAAAGGAATGTTATCGTCCTGCTTATGTACATCGGAATAGTATGCATCCCTCACATATATTTCGAAATGTTATTAAGGTGCAAGCCATGAGGGCATCAGAACTGCACAGTGATGAAATTGATTTCGAGAACAGTATGTGCGTTTTACAGACTGATTCCAAGAAAAGGGGGTATAAAATTGAAGAAACAGAGAAGGGTATTAAGGAAGTCACTATGTTAAATTAAGGGAGTTAAGAGAGATTAGACGAATAATCTCACTGCAGTCCCATAAGTGCCTTGGATTAAATTAATATATCCCTCTACTACCAGTTTTAAAATCTAGGGGTTAGAGGAAGAAGTAATTTCTGCAGACTTATATGATGTTTTTATTACATTTGTTAGATTTTTTATACATCTCCTAGAAGTATGTTCTTAGCTTCATGTTTTATAGAAATCGAGTACCTGTATCTTATAACATGTGATTCCTATGACTGGTTAGGTGTGTGGTATGTAGTGATGTAATTCTATTTAAATGTGGATGCTGTACATTCTCACTTTTGGTCTGAAGAATCTATTTTATATAGCGAAAGCACTTACCTGTTTTACTATTAAATACGTTCATTGTTATGTGGTGGTTGTTTTATTCGGTCATGTGTGTGTGTGTGTGTGTGTGTGTGTGTGTGTTTATTGCTTATCTTGAATTTACTTCAAACTACACAGTTAATTCCTTGTGCTTTCTTTGCTTGTTTACTTGTTCTTTTAATAACCAATTCTAAAATTAGACTACAACTGTTCTAGGTCACTCAATCCCATCATCATCATACATGTATCAATAAAGAGGCCCATAAGCTTTTACAATATGAATACACTTGGCTGGAAAACCACAACAAGTTGCAATTATCTTCTTCTTCTACACTATTCTTCTCACAATCTTAACAGTTCAACCCTCCTACTTACCCTGGGACTCCCATAACTAGCAACTTCTTTATCAGAGCCTTATCTTCAAGATTACCCAATTTATGTCCCCCAAAGTCTAATCCCACATTGTACTCCATAAATGATTTACTTCCTCACTGCCTAACTCTTATGTTGCAAAGGTAAAATTGTGTCAGCATACTCAGAAATCCTCTCAATGCAAACATCTTTGCCATGTTAGTTCTTTAGAAAACCAGTCAATTTGGTAATAAACATTTGCAGTTCAAATAAAACAATCTCCAATGAATATTTCTAGGCTACAACAAAAAAATCATCTGAACTGTACCCAACGTCAGCATTATCACTGCTGGCTCTTACCACTATATGGAACCCCAAATCCTGTAGAACTTCAGTTATTACAGTGCAAATTGCACACAGTTCAAAACTTTTTTCTTCTAATAGCTTGCATACACCAAATATATGATCTACCTATTAAACTTTTTATATCAACTGCTGCACAACAAAGTGTCTTATATTATATAGAATTTTAAGCAACTGTTGTCAAGCTCTGTTGAAGGGACTGTACTTCTTAAAGCAACACAATTACTCACTCCACCCATTTTTTGAATTACACACTTCATAGATGGTGTCTTAACAGATACTGCCTTTACACTTTACTGCCAAAAGTTTCTACTTAAAATTAAATTTTCAATTGTCAGCAGCATACCTCTCAACTGTACATATTTTCACATTATATTTTGGAAGTTTTCCCATAAAATTGTGGTTTAATGGCAAATCACTGGCAAATCTTTGGGGGTTGAAGTCAGATAATAATAACAGACATTTAAGTTTCAGACTTCATACTCTTCATAAATCTCATGCTAAATGCAAAACCTATTATTCTATCAACTTTCTAAGTTTGCAAGAGCAATATTTAAAAAGTGTCCCTATTTTGGGCCCTTTGTCCCCCCATTATTTATGGCTTTGTCCACATTTCTTGCTCTAAGAGGTTGAGAGGTATGGTCAACAGTCAGATTCAAACCTTCCGACTAACTACTGTCTTTTAGGAAAATAACTTATTTTTATTATCAAGTGTTTCAGCTTAACAACATTTAACTGAAGAGATATATCTACCCTTGTTTATTTACTGCCTCTGCCAGAAAGTGCACACCTGCTGCAGCAAATGTTCAACTGATTAACAGCATCTTTATATAAATATGTTACTTATATAGAGATGGGAGACCACACAGCTGAGATATCCTGAAGCCATCAAGAAAGAGGTCCACAAGTCATCTTCATGGATCTAATGGCAATCCTTTATATCCTCAAAGCACTAGAGCTCACTGTAGAGCCAGAAGCTCCTTCTAATCACACTGGGCACTCAAGTGGGGTAACTTAATATACAGGACAGGGTCAGGTCCTAGTTCTTGTTAAGAGAAACACTTGGCAGTCTATAAGTGAGTGATAGTTTGCCACAAGACTGTTATGGAGGTTCCTATCACAAGGGAAGAAATGTGAACTGACTCAAAGAATCAATGCACATATCTGCATCTGGAAATCAGAATTCACACAGATGAAGCACAACGCTGTTTCTTCAAATGCTAAGTTGTCTCACTGGTACAACTCTTAACAGAGCAGAAAAATGTAGAGTTCCAACTGACTCGTATCTCCCAATATATCTCAGGAGAGTGGCTGCTGGATGTCTGTTCCCTTCAGTGGGAATATGCATTCATGTATATATCCCTCCTAGACACACACACACACACACACACACACACACACACACACACACACACACACACACACACACACACACACACACACGCACACACACGCGCACACACACACACACACACACACACACACACACACACACACACACACACACACACACACACACACACACACACACACACAGTTACTTTCTAGTCTTCCTGTGCCTTATGCAGAAGTTTCTTATTTGAGCTCTAGACTAATTTTTATGACAGCTTGGTTGTCCAAAGGAATATGATTCCCACTCAAACGTTCTTAACAGTAGCTAACTCTATTCTGGTAGGTGTTCTTTCAACTTACCTGATCAGGAAACTCAAACTCCAGACCACAAAAGCACTCTTTCAGGTACAGATTTTCTTCAATCTCAGTGCTTGGAAAAGATATTGAAGATTCTGATGGCAAATGAAAGCTTTCAATTCATGTGACATGACAAAACAAACAGAAGTTATTTTTCTTTTGGAATTAGCAGCAGTGGTTTGACCCACCTTTGGTTTTAATCCTGGACTGTGCGTTCTACTTCAGACATCTTTTTGGACATAGATCTTAGTTAACCTGTTATCACGCTGCCTGTTTTGTTTCTATCAAGTTTCCAGCACCTGGTGGAAAACAAACTTTTAGTCTAACTTAGGATAGCAAAGCAATGGGGTCCATTTGAGAATGCAGTTAAGAAACCAAACAAATTTACAAAATCTGGATTGTTTGACTCAGAAACTTATACTT
>NC_056741.1:1279994311-1280131811 GCF_019279795.1 Protopterus annectens | reverse complement strand
TAATGACTTGCCAGATGAAAATGACAAAAAGGTAATGACAACACATTTCCTAGACCTCCAAGAACATACAAAATAGAGTTGTATGCATATGGCATAAGATCTGCAGGTTATCTTTCCAATCTACTGCACACTGCTGAGGCTATAGCTGGAGCATTGTGTGTAGTTCTGGACAGCATACAGGGAAAAAGATATAAGACATTCAGAAAGGGTCCAGAGAAAGGCCAGCAGAGTAGTAATGAGATAAAGGGTCAGAAGTACAGATGGGTGCTACAACTTAACCTATACTCTCTGGAAGCTTAGGAAAGATGGCAGGTATACATAATATTCATAATGTGAGACTATAAATAATGACAGGGGATTTCAAGGAGATAAAACTAAGTGAAAAGAAAGACAGCAGCAGAAAGGCACCAGACACAGATGCAGGCTACATATTTCAATCTCGATCTGAAAAATATTTTTCTTACAAAGGGTGGTAGACCAATGGAACAAGCTAACAGCGTGGGAAATTGAATGCAAGACTATGGAAACATTCAAGAGAACTGAAATCAGTGGCAGGGACAAAGGACATCAGTGGGAAAAGGGAGAGAGAAGAAGACATCATGTGAATGCTAACTGCATCAGAATGTGAAGACCAAAGGAATACAGTAACTTCCTTCTGTGGGTAGAATATAAATATTTACTTATCTGAATTACTTTACTGGAGTAGAGCCTTGATCTCACTGGACCACTTTAAGACCCAGGACAGAGTTTAAACTTGGGTAAAAACAGAACTTTTCATAACAGTACAAAATAATTCAAATTAGGGAATGAATTAGACAAGTTATCATATAAAGAATTGAGGAATAACAAAATGTTAAGTAAAGTAATACAACGTACAATAATTCAAATAAACATTCATACCTACAAAAATGATAAAGAAATAATTTACAGAGTCATTCCAAGAGGAGAAAACAGGGGCAAGGGTTTGCAGTAACAAAAGGAAGTTGAGAACAGAAGGGGAAAGAGGCAGAACAGATTTACTCAGGTGAGCTAAGAAAGCAACATATCAAGATTTTCAATTTGAAGGAGGGAGAAGGAGAAGAAAGTAGTAAATGTATGTTGGGTGGTTATTTTGAATGCAATTACACTTTGAAGTTAGAGAGGTGTGGAGTTTTAGGAAGGATGAAAAATCAGGGAAGTTGTTAATAGTTTTGATTGTGGGAAGAAGGAATTCCTGTAATTTAGGGGCAACTATAGAGGTACTGTGACCACTGAGGTAGAATCAAAGATATGTGGAAGTTGGGTGCATCACTGTCATAGATCTAAATTGGTAGGGAATTTGTCTAAATGTAAATCTGTCAGCAAAGAAAGGGACAAAGCTCAGTTTAAGTAGTCCAAAGAGAAGGACATTGAGGAATAGATCACCTCTCTGCTGCCTAGGTGGTCAATTAACGTTTGAGAGGACTGAACAGTGGTGTTCATAACTGGGGGCAAATGCGATGAAATGGCAGATTCTGTACGTAGTGATTTGTAGGGAACACATATTTCTAGAGGCAGAAGCAGTAACTCATGTTGAACCAATAGAATGCATTTCCCAATTTCAGCTCTTCCTTCTGGGAGGAAGAAGAAATAAGTCTGGCTCAGAAAAATGATTTATTAATTTTTTGACTTGGCTTGGTTAATATGAAAGTAAAAGCCAAGAGTCTGATCAAGTCAGATTCCCAGGTATCAAAATTTTTTATTAGTTTATAGAAGCTGATTCTTTAAATTACAGTGTGGCAATTATCTAGTGTAGATTTCAGCTTTTGAGAAGTACCAAAACCAAATAGTATATATTTTGGTTTATAGATGTAAACACCAACCATTTAGGGGTTCTCATAGCTTGCTACTACTTCCTATTTAAGAAATGAAATTACCCGAGCTCAGTCACCACCTAAGTTCTCTTCCTGACCAAATGCACAGTTTGACAGAAATACTTCATCCTGCTTTCCAAAAAATGGCTGCCTCTTTAGTTATTAAATCCATGATGTAAATCGCTGTGCTCTCCATTGCTACAGTGCAGAAGTGTGGTCATTTTCAGTGGAAGCTTGCTTTTATGCTACCTTAAGTAATAGTATAATAGTTTCCTGTCCCTCGACACAGGTAGACATTATAGTTATTTAATTTTATCTACACTTAGCTAGAATAATGGAAAAAAATGTCTGTAACCAGGTTCTTCAACATAAACAAGTCTGACCTTTCTTCCAATTCCCAACATTGCTTAAGTTGCAGATGTAACACCTTCATAACCTTCAGTTTTTTATGGATTCTAATTGTACTTTAGTTATAAGTTGGAAAGATGCCTCTGCTGTGTCTGTTAAATTGTAAAGGCTGTCTGACACTCTAGTGCACCCCTTGTTGCTAGGCCCCTAAATAAATCAACCTGTGGATATAGTCCTATGAACTGGTCCTTGGATTAATTAAGTAACCCAAAACTCTACCAGTAATACTCTTAACACAGCTTAGACTGATTTCCTGGAATTGTAACTTACTCAATGTAAGTGCATCTTTGATATAATATGTTCTAAAAATATATGTATCTCTGTCTTGGTGAAAGTGTTTTATGCTATTTTACAATTTGTGCTTCTACCCTGAGCTTTGGATATGGCTGAAATGGATATGTGACTAGAAAATGGAGCCAGTTAACAAAGTAATTAATATAATAAATGACAAAATCTCTTTTTTATAGTTTATTTTTAAAAGATATATTTGTGGTTAATCACAGAGCACGCATTACAAGAGCATAGTTTAGACACAGAAACAACAGACACTCGATATTGCAAGGAAGCTGACTGCTATCATTTTGCTGTTAATTCACAACTTCCTTAGATGCATAGATTCATAGTTAAGTACTAGTCTAGCTGCTCTTGTAGGCCATTTTACACCTTGCAAAAGTGAGCATCAAACTCTGTACCTTGTGTCTATGAGATAAACATCTTAACTATTATGCCAGCTCCTTCAAGAAAGCTGACAATCCAAAATTCCAAAAAAATAATGTGTGAAACACAAAAGGGCAAACATTTTAATTTTAAGCATTTTGTTGCACAGAGAAAATGTTCCAACCCCACGTCCCCAACTCATACTTATATATACCAACTCCAGAGTCACATCAACTTAAAGAAGGGAGAAATCTCTCAAAACAAGTGAATCATTGTTGACACACAGTTAGAAATAATTGTACCAGCAATGATTTCATATGCAAAACAGCATTCAATGTTTGTGTCTTGATGTTTTTTTTTTCTGTTTGCAAATGAAGTTGAGTAATTTCACCTAGATCAGCCGTAGAGGAGACCTTTCCTATCTTTATTTTGTTTTTTTTCTTTTCTTTTTTTCTTTCTTTCTTTCTTTCTTTCTTTCTTTCTTTCTTTCTTTCTTTCTCTTACTATCATTTATAATATCTTTCACATATAATAAAACATTGTCTATAGCATTAGTGATCCATACTGAAACATCAAATATTTCTGTTCTGTCATTTTTTCCTGTATATGTTCACATAAGTTGGCATTGAGAAATACAGTTTTACTATAATACTTGTATTTGTGTAAAATTGTTATGGTGGTATTATTATACGTACAGTTGTTAACAATGAGCAGCTCTGACATGGCTCAAAGAGGTCCCTGGATCTTTCCACTTACATAGTTAAAAAGGTGTAATATATACATATATACATATGTACATAAATAACTAGTATTTTTGCTACAAGTTTATTTATTTATTTATTTACTGATTGTAGCATTTTTGTCATTCTCTAAAGTAATAACTTGCACTACTAATACAACATTTTGTAATATTAATTATTACCAAAATATCTTCACATGAGCCCAGTGGGCAATGTTATCAGACTGAGCAACACACAAACCTCTCCAAACATTTGCTGATATCCAGACTAGAGTTGTCATAATATAATTTTATTCAAATATACTTGCATATTTCTAGTTGGGACCTTAAAGAATGTCATATGATAAATTTCCAAAACAAAGCATGGAATTCATGAAAAATAAACATATGCATTGTCTAAGAAACATAAGAAGGCTACAATGTCTAAATGGAGGTTAATTCTATGCTTTCAGCACTTGCTGTTTCTGTCCTTAAAACTCTCCCATTCCCAAATTGTGAATGACTAATGTTTTATAATTCCCTCCCTAGTCACAGAGTTTATGCCACCTCATCCTTTAATCTTCTTCTTTATGCGCTGTAAACAACTAGGCTGTAATAAGCTATGACAACATAATGCACTCCAGAATTAAAGATGACACTGGTGCCTATCCTTGATAACGCTTTACATGCTGAATAAATGAAAGTCAGCCTGGGAAAGAGCTTCAAAGGGAGTAATTGCTTGTTATAAATAAAAAAAAAAAATCAGCTCAGTTTTTACAGTTTTAGTGAGCCACTACACTTCAGTTATTCAGTCCGTTTTATCTGGCCGGATAAGTTGTTAGCACCTACATATGGAATTATGTTTTAAATGAGTCGTGATTGTCACTATGGCGAATTATGCTGCCGTTGTGGAGCCATCCTAAGCTTTTCCTTGCACACAACATTTTCTTTTTGTTTTCAGTTTGTCTTGCCTTTTAGTTGCCTTTGCTAAATTTTCTGTGCCTGTTTTAGCATGTATTTTGCCATTATTTTTCAAGAATGGCTGCAGCGCCTGTGAACGACTTCTTCTGCTACTATTTGTGTGTGTGCTGCTTCACTACTACTGCCAGCTTTACACACATTAAAGCAAGAAAAATCAACTTTAGATTTTTGATCCGAATTCTAGCTTTGCACAAATGAAATAACTACCCTCAGCCAAGATAACTTAATGAGTCAAACAATCGATAAAAATCCCTTTGTGGCAATAACAAAAAGGGATTTTCTTGTGGCACATGGATTAAAAGTTTGAGGTTACTTACGTCTTTTTTTTTTTTTTTTACCAAAACACAACTCTTTCCATCCTTCACTGTTGAGTAGGGTTGACAGGCAGAAGATGAATTGTCAGCATCAGTCACCCTAAGTGTACTACCCATGAAGCCTTCTTTCTCAAAGCGAACCATCAGCATCATCACATTAGTGCATGTATAAAAATTAAAACCTTCAGTTGTCTACACAGCACATTACAAGCTGACTCACTAGGGAGGTGATAAATCACAGCTAATTTCTCAAGCCTACGGGGCCTTTAGGTACAGGAATGTCACACGTGCACATGGCCTATGCAGACCTGTCAGCAAAAGCCACAATAAAAGTATGTTTTCATACATTTGAAAAAGACAGCAATGTTTGAAATATCAGGACTCAAAATACTGAGTCCAGTGACGTAGAGACCAAATGGTTGAAAATCCAAACCAAGATATATGAAGTCTTGGAATATTCCCTTTTCTTTGAGATATGGTGATCTCACAGCTGGTATGTGTAAGTTCTGAGGATTGTTGAGGGCCTTGCCCCATATCAGGAAGTGCAGAAAAGAGCGGTGTTCAATATTCGCACTTCTCTTGCATTCTTGGCCCTTTTTTCTCCAGTTTGTTGGAACCTGACATTGCTAGTTCTAACATTTCAGCAAGCAGCTGAAAAAGCCAGCCTATGTTAACATGACTGGGCAAGGTAGAACACAACCTTTACCCAAAATGAACAATGGTTTATTGAACCGTCCAAGTTTCCAGCAGACTTTTCAAAACTGCACCTTTGAAGAAAACGTGTATAGAGCTGCTTGAGTTCCTGTAGGATTACTTTTTTACCTGGCAGGGTAACAGTCACAGGTGATGTGCATTGCCTTTCCCTCTTTTTGCTTAGCATTATGCGCTTCTTTGCACCCCGGAATCATCTCTTGTTGGGATATTGAGAATTGGCCCATAGCACCTCACCTCTTTGAATCTGCTTCTGTACCACAATGGGGTTCTTCTATCCTAGTGTTTTGCATATATTGGGACTCCTTCTTTAGAAACAGTGCATCTCGTCAAAGTATCTAGTCAAATCTCATAAAGATGATTACACATGAGAACATAAATACAGCTCTGAGGTGAATAAGACAGCAGCAGATTTCATTATCAAATCAAAAATCATTTCATGTGTTTAAAAGGACAATATATACAGGGGTAGCTGGTGAACAGTTAACATAATGACTGTTCTTACAGACAGCTTTAGTCTAAGTTGTACAGGCAGCTGACGGATAAAAGTAGCAAATGCAGAAAAGGAAAGGTATGGGGACACAATTATACACATGCTCACTCAGAGCATCAAGTGAATGCTCAAACATGTTGTCCATGCAAATACTGTTGGAGGGTGCAATGTTTAGTGAGCGAGACACATGCATAAAAACAGCATTCTGGAATTTTCTGGGGGATCAGATACCTCTGGATGAAGGGAAGATGTTCATAGCTTGAGTGTTATCCTTAAGAAGCGCTGGTACAGCTTGAAGTACAAACTTTAAATCTGGGAGAACAGATCAGGAATCAAGTTCTACATTTACGTCAGTTCAATGAATGATAGTCAAGTGAATGTAGTATAAGCAAAAAGTACTGAAAATAACTTTCAGTGAAAAACTAGGCCTTTTTTGCAGGAGTACAAGACTCTTGAACAGCCCACATGGAATAAATACATAAATACATAAACTCTACAATCATACAACAGTGGGAAACGTGCAACCTTAAAGATTAACAAAATTGTTTTTTAAAACTTTTTTCTTTGCATGAACAATATTTGCTTGAATATCATTTGGCAAATCAACTGTCGCCTCAAGCCTCCTCCCCCTACCAGTGTACATAGCCGGCCTTAGGCATAGGCCAACTAGGCGGCTGCCTAGGGCACCGCCATAGCAGGGGCACTTTTCCAATATTTATTCGGTGTAAGTAGACCAGGATGGGGGCACCAGGTTTTGTGGGATGGGGCGCAGTGGAGCCCCTTTGCCTAGAGCACCAGTTGACCTAAGGCCGCTCCTGCCAGTGTAGAAGGGTTGAAAGGATACCACCCCCCAACAACTTTTTGGTATGAACTTGTTAACAAGAAAGTTATTTTTGCATTCTTTTTTTTTGTACAGTCCTCATCCAGATTTCAGTAGGCAATCTTTTTCGAATCAGTTTCTTGAAATGTGAGAAAAACATATAGCCATTATAGTTGTTTATGATCAGTCCTAACAACACATTTATGGTGTTCAGTAATCAATGTATGCTTCCTTATTTCCAAACAGATTATGATATATTTCACTGCAGCACCATTTTAATAAAAAAAGACATTTAAACAGCACCTGGTGTAGGATTTACATCTTAGTAAATGTAAGATTTACATCTTAGTATGTGACTTCAGAGACTAAACTAATAGACAACAAAGACACTTTACTAGATTTGTGATAAGCTCTACCAGCCCTTTACCTAAAGGGATCAGAGGTGGCTTACATGAATCCCTGAAATGATGCCCTCCCACTAAGGGACAACCCTAAATTTATTACATGCAAAATTCTCCACATGGGGTCCTAACACTCCTTTTATCAACTACAAGGCCAGTTACACAAAAACTAGTTGCACCAGACATGGCTAGCTGCTGCCATGGTAACCATGACTGCTTTGTCCAAGGTAACATTCACTGCCCCCTTCTAAACATCAGTGTTTGCTTTTTTAAGCCTGACAGAAGTCATTCAAAGGTGTCTACTGATCCCTTTTTCATGGATGATTCTTCTACTCACAGATGTCATTTGTCACCACTCTGTTTTTCTTTAAGAAGATGCAGGCCACCCTGTTTGAAAGTAATGTCTGCCATGCACTTCTGCATATCTTGCCTTAGGTCCTACCCCATAGAAAAGCTCTGTTATGTTGCATCATCTCCAGTTCAGCTCACTGCTGTAAAAACAATAATTACTTCTTTCTGTTTTCAGTTTGTGAGGTGCTTCATTGAACAGGAATACCTAGCTTCCATTTGAAAGGTACAGCAGTAGCTTACTGTTTTCTTTTTTTGTAATTTGAGGAAATGACTGAATTAAGGCTGTGCACTGATATACCATGTGAACCAGTGGGAGACAAGTAGCCCATAAAAATATTTTCAGTGTGTTTTGTATTGCAGGGCTTTTCTTGTGTCCTTTACCGTATATAGCGGCTAAGCTTATTAAAACTTCTAAAATAAACTTGTTTTCCCGCCTTTCTAAGCTAGTATAGTCCAGTTTTCAGGTTAGTGCTGAATTCAGGGCTGTGTTACAAGTTTCTGAGTTGCCCATACCTTACTTGGATAGAAGGAAGTTTCTCTGTTCACCTGTGAGAGAGGGGAGCTTTGAACAGCCTATCTGTCCCTGGAGGAGTGGTTTCAGCCCAGAAATTAGTAGTTTATTGGCCATTTTGGGCTAATTTCTATCTCTTTCATTTCCCTGCAACAAAACCCGCATTAGCGCAGTTTTGCGCGTCGGGCAGCGCCGTTTAGCTAGGTTATAACTATTCCCAGCTCCACAAAGTCTACTCTTTAATTTTTCCCTTGGAACCAGACAATCTTTCAACTTAAGCACTCAAACCATTCACTTCTCAGCCCGGCACTTGCTCAAAAAAACTCATTGCAAGCACTAATAAACCTTAGCACTAGACCCCCCCTATGCTGTAGAGAAGGACAAGGCTCTCTATTCGACTTTACCAGCCAATCAGTAAAACAGCTCACTGTACCTATCCAGGCATGTCCAAAGGGCAGTTTCAGGTGTACTCTCTGGACCAACTGGTGAATCTGGGCATTTTGAGGCAATGTTACAACTGCCTCGTGTACATAGACAACCCTCTCCTCCTACCACCAAACACTAATACATGCGAGAGATGCAATTATACAGCCAAACTGGAGGCTAAGCTGTCTCAACCCAAGACTGGACCAGATAGCCAAGAGGAGAAGGGAATTACTTGCATCACACCACCAGTCTCACATAGACCTATGAAACCAGCACCGGCAAAAAACACACATAAATACACAAAAACATACTAGGAGGCTCTAAATAAAAATCTGCAAAAGCAACAGTCCTCCAATGCAGACATTCAAGTAACCTCCACCCCCCAAAACAAACCATGAAACGCATAATTCATAAAACCAGTGTGCCACGCAATCACAGCCCTTAAAGCAAAATAACATACCCATCACACTAGTAATCGATGAGTCTACAGTCAGGCACACTGACGTCCCACTCACTAGGCTGAACAAGGAGAAGGTTAGTGTTAGCTGCCTGTCGGGTGCCAGGATCCGCCACATAACACAAGCACTCAGGTCACTCCAGAACAAGTACAAATACGACTCTGTCATTGTCCATGTTGGTGTGAATGACCTGAGCCATACCTCCCTGGACTACATGAAAAGAGACATGGAAGAGCTCTCTGATCATGCAACCCAGGCCAGTATGACCCTGGCCCTGAGTAGCATCCTGCCCTCACCAAGAATGATACCACGGTATAAAGAAAAAATGATCAATTTCAACAATTGGCTTAGCTTCTGGTGTCATTCAAAGGGGATCCACTGTCTGTCAGCCTGGGATGACATGTTTGATAAGCCAAGCTGCTTCGCTAGACACGGCTTACACCTTGTCACCCTTAGCCTTTTGAATACTGGCCAAGGCTCTTGCCACCCCATAGTGACTTTTTTAGGAAAGGCTCAAAAGACAAACCCACCACCGTAAATAGCACAAGTAACAAAAAACTGAGGGTAATGCTACTCAATGTCAGAAGTCTAAACCTCAAAATGCATGCACTTGAGGCACTCCTCAGTATGGAGAAAATCAATATATGTGCAGTAACATTTCGGCCACAAAACCCAGACCGAAATACAAAAGGCGGAGTCTTATCCATATTCATCAAGGATACCCACACCTCCAGGTTAGTGGCACAGCACGATGCTTCAGAGATCATCCACGTGCAACTAACAACGGGCAGAACTGAAATTCAAATTGTAGCTTGCTACAGATCACCCACTATGTCCCAGGACCCCCATTCCGCATTTCTGGAAACACAAGGAAACATAAAGGTCCTACCAAACACACTGATATTGGGTGATTTCAATTACCCAAACATAAACCGGGAGAACTACTCAAGTACTAACTCCCTTGCCCAACATTTCCTAGAATTTATAAACTCAAACGCTGTGGATCAACAGGTCAACACCCCCACCAGAGGTGACAACATATTGGACCTGGTAATCATCAACATGGGCGACCAGTGTTCCACACCGGAGGTCAACCCCTTGCTGGTTAGATCTGACCATAAACTAATCACTCTGGGTATCCACATTCCGCCCCCATCCCTGGTCAAAGAAACTACTGTGAAAAACTTTTCAAAAGCAAACCACATTACTTAAGACGGAGGTGGAAAGTTTCAAATACCACTTGCTAAAGGATAAAGCTGCCCAAGCTGCAAAATCCTTTACTAATGCACTCTACGGGCACCTACAAGAATGCATGGATCGTGCTAGCCCAAGCAAAACCAAGACTCACTCCTCCAAGAAAAGGAAACCAGTCTGGTGGACCCCTGCCATAAACAAGCTATACAATAGATGGAGGAAACTAGTACAGAAAAGAGTAAAATCCCAAGAGGGGAAGACATCCCTGATCAGTATCAGCAAGAAACTACGATCCCTCATAAAATCATCCAAGGCTAGCTTCGAAAGGAAAATTGCCAAGGACTCCAAAGGTAGCCACAAAGCATTCTTTAGCTACGTCAAGAATCTAAGTGGCAATTCCCAGATCTGCTCAGAGTTAGTGTAGAATGGCACAAAATACACTGAACTGACCAATATCGCCAACATCCTGGTAGACAGGTTCAGTGCAAACTTCACCCCCCCCCCAAAAGGCCCCATAACCATACCAGAAGAATGTAGTGTCCCTGAAATCACAGACACTCAAGTTAAAACAGCCCTCTCCAAAACGAAAAACACAGCATCAATGGGACCGAATGGTGTCCCAGGCTGCGTCCTACATGAGCTCAAAAGATGAACTAACCCCTCACCTAAACACACTGTGCAGACTCAGCCTCTCCACAGGCTATGTGCCCATAGAGTGGTGCACAGCAACAGTTATTCTGCTCCACAAAGGTGGAGCCACAACAGACCCCGGGAACTATCGCCCAATAAGCCTGACTTACTTGGTCTGCAAGGCTATGGAGCGCATCATCATGGATCTCATTAACAGAGACATTGGGAACCTCCAAACACTGGACCCTACCCAGTTTAGCTTTGTTAATGGCAGATCATGCCTCCTAAACCTGGTGGAGTACTTTGAGACAGTTACCAAGGCTATAGACGAGGGAAAGGTCATCCACACAGCCTACCTAGACCTTGCAAAGGCCTTCGACATCATTCCCCATTCTAGTATTATAGACAAGCTCACCAGCCTGAACATAAACCCCTACGTCACGAGATGGGTTGCCAACTGGCTCATGGACAGTACCCCCATGGTAAGAATTGTGGGAGCTAGGTCTGACTCTAAACCGGTTACAAGTGGCATTCCCCAGGGATCAGTCCTAGGACCCCTCCTGTTCGGCATATACTTCTCAGAGGTACAAGCAAGGACAGGAGGACTATGGCTGACCAAGTTTGCACATGACTGCAAACTAGGGGCAATAACTGACTCTCTGGCTGACACAGACATCCTCCAAAACGGTCTCACTGAGACATATATCTTGTGTCAAAAATGGCCTCAAGCTAAATGCCAAAAAGTGCACAGTCATTCCCTTTGGAAAAAACAAAGTACCCACAAATTACCACATAGGTGGTAGCCCCCTAAATATGGAAGACGAAATAAGGGATCTGGGGACCCAAGTAGATAGTAATCTCTCCTTTGGTAATCACATTGCCAAAGTGGTTAGAAAATCCTTCTGTGTGGCCCACCTAATCACAAAAGGGTTTGCATCCAGATCAAAAGAGGTCATTGTGCCCCTCTACGCATCACTCATCAGACCCATCATAGAGTACAACGCCCCATTTGGGATGTACCTTACAAGACACCTGCAACAGCTGGAAAGACCACAGAAGTACCTCACCGAGAGGATCACTGGCCTCAAGTAGATGCCCTATGCAGCTCGACTGAAGGAACTCCAGCTGTACTCAGTTGCATACCGCCTACTCAGAGGTGATCTCTGCCTGACATACAAGGCCATGTCCAACCCAGAATTGATGGACATGCTCCACCTAAAGAAAACCATATCCCCTCGAGCCACACGCTCTAGGGATCTAAACCTCACCACAACAATAAATAGGACATGCTGGCGGGATAGATTCCTGTCCCAGAGACTTCCCATGCTCTGGAACAAGATTCCAGTCTACATTAGGCACAGCTCCTCGCTAACACTCTTCAAGAGAAACCTTGACGAGTGGATGTGAAACAGGAAGTTTACCCCGGGGATCACTTCAGTGGCTCTGCTGACAGAGGCACAGGGAACTAATCTAAGGGGATGGCGAAAGCCAACACATTCCGGCTATGCTTATAAATGCCTTTGGGCAGATAGCCTAGTACCTACCTATGAACCTAAAGTTAAGGTATGTTACATTTTGAAATTTTTTTATTGATGTAGAAAACATGGATAATTAAAAAGATTCCAAAAAGCAAAGAAAGGTAAAAGAATGCAGTAAAAAATCTAAACAAAATTGTCTGAAAAGACTAATATGAATCAAAAGCTAAAAAAGCAAGGCAGAGACAAGAAAATTAAAAGAAAATCTCCTTCAACCTGGTGCTCTAGGAGACACAGCATGGAAGCATCCCACTGCAGGTGCAAGACAGATGGCAAACATGATGACAAAAAGTGTCACATCACCAACAAAGGTTCTGAAAAAAACTCAATCATAAGGAGAAATCATATTAAGTATAAATCTGAGTTATAGATTTGAATATGTGAATACAGAGAAACTGGAAATTCTACATGAATAATATTTTAAGTTTTTTTTAAGGACTCATTCAGCCTTTAAAAGAGCTGCAGAGTTCCCACCTGCCTTTGGCAATCAGACCTTCACCAATGCAGAATGGAGTTTATGGAAATGTAGATGTACAGTTCTATACAAGTAGCTGTGGGTTAGTGAAGTATTTTATGAAAAATTTGAAAGCGGTTATATGGTTATGGGAAAAAGGGTGGGGGGTGAAGGCATCATACCAACAAATATAGTTAAACATCTCACTGTTAAAGATCCACAAAAACAAATTTTATACTTCCTGCCTAAAATACATAAATCTATTACAAAACCTCTAGGTAGACCCATAGTGTCAGGAATTGGTTCTTTAACAGAACCATTATCTGCCTTTCTTACACACTAACTCAAGCCATTACTAACATCAGTAAGGGCCAGATTGAAGGACACGACACACTTCCTTCAAATTATTGAAGACACCCAACTTGAACAAAGTTGGCTTATGTGCACACTGGATGTTAAATCATTATACACAAGTATTCCACATTGGGCTGGGTTACAATCTTTACAGTATTGGTTGGAAAAATCTGATTTGTACCCACCAGGTTTCAATACTCTTCTGATCTGCATGGCAGAACATGTGTTAACCAAGAACATTTTCTATTTCCATGGTAAGTGTTTCCTGCAACTACAAGGTACAGCAATGGGAGCTTCTTTTGCCCCTATTTATGCAGACTTGTTTATGGCCTATTTCGAGGAGTGCATGGTCTACGATTCATCACACAACATTTACATAGTTGAAATTGACATCTGGAGACGATATTTAGATGATTGTTGGATGGCGTGGAGGGCGGATTTAACATATTTAGATGAATTCATACAATATCTGAATGACAATGTATGGGGTATGGAATTTACCGTTACATATGACTATTATACCATCAACTTTCTGGATGTTACAGTTTATCGTAACGAAGACCATACTTTGAGTACTAAAGTATTTCGCAAATACCCACAATACAATACCTTGTTACATGCATCTAGTATGCACCCCAACCACACCATCCGCAACATACCAAAATCACAATTCATGCGTATTAAACGCATATGTTCATCTGATGAGGATTTTCAAACAGCTAGGAATGATTTATGTCGTAGGTTTACACACAGGAGATACAAGGACAGAGATATTTTTGCGGCCAGTGAATGGAGCAATACTCTGGATAGACAAACACTATTACAATACAAAAAATCGGATGACACTGACAAGGACTCCATCATCAGGTTTGTGACTACTTATGGTAGAAATCACCATTTAGTGATAGATATTCTGAACTCCAATTGGAACATTTTGTTGGCACATGATGAATTAAGAACATTACTAGGTATGAGATGCCACGTCTTTTAGAAGAGGTAAAACTTTAGGGGGGTTGTTTTCCCACTATAAACATAAGGAAGGGAGAGGAACCAATTACCAACAGAGAACCCTGACAGGGGATAAATTATTAGGTACCTTCCCATGTGGCCATTGTAGTTCCTGTTCCCAGGTTTATACACTTAAGGAATTCACCAGTGCGAACACTGATCGTGTTTATCAGACTAGAGTTTTTGCCAATTGTAGTACCACATGGATTATATATTTAGCTACTTGCCAGTGCCAATCATTTTATGTGGGACAAACATCAAGATCTCTCAGAACACGTATGACAGAACACAAAGGTGACATTAGGAAAGTACAGTTTTGTACCTACCATAAATGTAGATGTCCGATAATTATGCATCTGCAGTCATAACATATGGGTTGTCCTGCCTCAGGCAGCCCTTCAGTCGGCCGGATTCCAAAGTCTGGGTCTGGCCTCGGCTGATGTCACACTTTCCCCGACGTCAGAGCTTCTGGGGTATAAAGGCATCAGCCGACGCCATTTTCCTCAGTGTTTCTTGCCCCAGATGCCAGGTGCCCTCTAGGAAGGCTAAATTTGGATAAATGTTGAAAATTCCAAACAGTAGCAAACAATATATATATATATATATATATATATATATATATATACACATATATACATACAAACAAATACACCATAATAGATTCCCCCAGCTAGCTGAAGAAGGGGTAAGCACCCTAGGAATACCACAGAGGGGAAGGAGGGTGGGTAATCCTGACTGCAGATGCATACCTATCGGACATCTACATTTATGGTAGGTACAAAACTGTACTATGTCCTTCAAGGATGCATCTGCAGTCATAACATATGGGTAGAATACCATAGCCAAACTGGGGGAGGAGGTACTAAGATAAGGATGGTGTAGTTAAGATCCCCTGTAAAACTGCAGTTGCAAAACCTGCTCGGGATCTGGAGTATAAAGGTAGATTGTAATGCTTGGCAAATGTATGCACGGAGCTCCAAGTAGCAGCTTCTAAAATGTCCTTGGTAGCCACCCCTCGTAGGAAAGCTGTAGTGATGGCTGTGGCTCTTGTGGAGTGAGGCCTGATATTTTCAGGAGCTGTCTTTCCATGAAAAGAGTAGCAAAAACTAATGCAATTTCCTATCCATTTTGAAATTGTCTGTTTGGAAATTGCTTTTCCTTGCACTCCAGTTGCATATGCTACAAAAAGTTGGTCAGTTTTTCTGCTGGTTTTAGTTCTGTCCAGATAGTAGCGTAGTTGTCTGTGTACATCCAAGGTGTGCAATAGTTTTTCCCCCCTGTTCTGTGGGTTAGGGAACAATGTAGGCAAATGAATAGCTTGGTTCAAGGATACCCTGGATACCACCTTTGGCATGAAAGTAGGATTGGTTCTCAGAGACACTCTATCCTGGTGAAAAATAAGGAAAGGCTGCACTGCCATTAGTGCCTGTAACTCGGATACTCTTCTTGCTGAAGTGATTGCCAGAAGGAAAGCAGTTTTCCAAGATAAGAACTGTAAGTCTGCTGATGCTGCTGGTTCAAAAGGGGGTAATGTTAATTTTTCCAGCACAAAGTTGAGATCCCATGTAGGCAGAGGGGGTCTCCTTGGAGGTTTTACATTTTTGATCCCTCTTAAAAATTGTCTGAGGAGAGGGTGAGAGAAGATAGGAGGATCCATGTTGTACTCTGCTGAAATTGCTGAAGCATGAATCTTAATGGAAGAATAGGACAGGCCATTGTGGAACAGTTCTGCTAAATATTCTAGGATGTGTGCTAGGTTTGCCAGTGTGATATTTGTACCCTTTGATGCGCTCCAAATGAGGAATCTCTTCCATTTAGCTGAGTATGTCTTCCTTGTGGAGGGTCTGCGAGCCTCCAGGATAATGTCCTTGACCCTCTGAGATAAAACAGTTTTGTTTTGTTTTAAGCAATTTTCCAGGCATTTAGCTGCAGTGTTTTCAAGTTTGGATGCAGGGTCTTGAAGTTGTTCTGCGTTAGAAGAAGAGGCCACAGGGGTAGAGACCATGAGTTCGCCCGAGAAATGCTTCTCAGTAATGGGTAGCAGTGCTGCCTTGGCCAGTCTGGAGCTATTAGTATCACCTTTAGCTGTTCCTCCCTGATCTTCAGTAGAACTTTGTACATCAATGGGAGAGGTGGAAAAGCATACACTGTTAGGACATTCCAGTTGAAAGAGAGAGAGTCCACCCTCCAGGCTTGTGGGTGGTATACTCTTGAGCAGAATTTCTTCAGTTGGTGGTTGAGTGGGGAGGCGAACAGGTCTATCTCTGGCATTCCCCATTTGCTTGTTATGATTTTGAAGATGTCTGGATGCAGCATCCATTCGTGAGCATCAGTGGTAGTTCTGCTTAAGCTGTCTGCTAGTGAATTCTCTTTTCCTGGTACAAATTTGGCCTGCAGCTGGATGTTGAGATTCAGGCCTAGGTTCCACAGATCCATTACCATCCGGCATAGAGGGTAGGAATGCGTGCCTCCCTGTTTGTTTATGTACCACATGACTGTGGTGTTGTCTGTCCTTATCAGCAGATGTCCTTGCTGGAGGAAAGATTTGAATGTCTCGATTGCATGTTTCACTGCCAGCATCTCCTTTAGGTTAATGTGCAAGTTCAGCTGGTCCTGAGACCATAGGCCTTGGATACACTTGTCCTCCATGTGTGCTCCCCATCCTAGGTCTGAGGCATCCATGGTGATGGTCTGCCTTGGTTGTGGTTTGTTGAAAGGCAACCCTCTGTTGGACTGGCAGGCCTGAGCCCACCACAGGAATTCCTTTTTCAGGCATGGAATGATTGGTATCATGGTTTCTAGACTGTGCCTGTGTTGAGACCATACATTCCTTAGGTACCATTGTAATTTTCTCGTATGTAGCCTGGCATGCGGGATCAAGATTATGCAGGATGCCATGTAACCCAGGGCCTGCAGGACTTTCCTTGCAGTGAGCTGAGTTTGTCTTGTCAAAGCCATGAAGTAGACTGGGAGTTGCTTTTGTTTTTCTTCTGTGAGAAAAGCCATCTGAGTCATTGTGTCCAGATCCGCACCCAAAAATGTTATCCTTTGGGATGGCACTAGTCTTGACTTCTGGATGTTGACTGTGTATCCCAAGGCCTGTAACAGGTGCATGACATAGGCCAAATCCTTTATTAGTTTTGTCTTGTCCGCTTGTATTAGGCAGTCGTCCAGGTATGGATAGATTTGAATTCCCTGAAGCCTGCAATGTGCAATTACTGATGTCAGGCATTTCGTGAATACTCTGGGCGCAGTAGATAAGCCAAAGGGCAATGCTGAGAATTGATAATGCTCTGATCCTGCAAGAAATCTGAGGTGTCTTCTGCAATCTGGTCATATAGGGACGTGCAGGTATGCCTCCTTGAGATCTAGAGTCACCAGCCAAGACTCCTTGCCCAACATGGGAAGAAGTTGCTGTAGGGTCAGCATCTTGAATTTTGGCACAATGAGATATGTGTTTAGTGCAGACAAGTCGAGAATAGGCCTCCATTGGTTTTCTTTTCTTGGTACAAGGAATAGTCTGGAATAAAATCCTTGGCCTTGTTCCATAGATGGTACCCTTTCTATAGCTTTCATCTGAAGTAAATTGTGGATTTGTCTTAAAGCCTCTGGCTTCTGGTTTGGTGGAAGGTTTGGCATTCCGCCCCTTCTTGGAAAAGTGTGGAAGTGAAACCTGTATCCTTTGTCTATTGTTTGCAATGTCCATTTGTCTTTTGTAATGCAATACCAGTTTTTCGAGAATAAAGACAGCTTTCCGCCCAAGGGTGCTTCCAGTTGTTCCCTGGTAGGCGGAATCAGAGTCAAGTCATTGTGTCTGTCCTGTGGAAGTGGTTGTAGTTGCAGCTGTGGCACTACTCCTCTGGTTGGCAGGCTGCCACTGACGACCCCTGTAGGCACCCTTTGATTGACCTCTGACTCTTGGGCGTCTATTCCTGCCCCTCTGTGCTCTGGAGGTGTCTGGAAAGGACCAATTCTTTGAAGGCCAGTTTCTGCTGAACCTCGGAGGTTGAACCTGCAGAAAATCCTTTACTGTTTGCACAGATTTTGCTTTTTCTTCCACTTTCTTTAGAATCTCCTGTGCAGGGGAGCCAAATAAACTTTGTTTCTCCATTGGAGCATCTAGGAGTTTAGTCTTGACATGGTCTGGCAAGGATTGCTCTTTTAGCCAGGCATGTCTTCGAATTACTGCCCCAGCCATAGCTGATCTAAATGAAGCCTCCACTGCATCATAGCCACATTTTAAGAAATGATTACTGACCTGCTGAGAGTTGTGTACCAAATCCTGAAGGGACTTTCGGTCTAAAGGTTCAGTAGAAGAAAGCTTTTTATTCAGCTGATCTAACAAATATTCCTGGTACTGTATCATGTGGAATTGACAGTTTAATGCCCTGGCAGAAAGAGTACCAGATGTATAAACCTTTTTTCCCCATCTCTCTAATGCTCTTGACTCTCTTTCAGAGGGTAGGGGGTTTTTGGCAGTGGCAGCTGCAACACCTTTTGGGCCCTGAGATATAGTTTCTGGGTCTGCAGCATGGGCTTTATACAAATGGAAGTGAGAATCCGGGACCCTGTAATATCTGTCAGGTTTGGCAGGGGCCGGGGGAAGAGAGTCAGGGGCAGAACTGACATCATTATATGCATCATCAACTACAGTTAGCACAGGTGGTATGGCTAAAGGCCTATGCTGTGGTAAGTGTAAAAAAGTTCTTAATCTTTTTCTAGAATCAGAGAAATCCTGACCCTGCCATTGAAAGTGTTCCCTCATTGAATGCAAAGTTTCCCCAAAGGAAAATTCTTCAGGAGGGGAGGCAGAAGGAATAGAGTCTTCTGCATCTGAATCCTCATAAGGAGAATATGGCCCTTCCTGATGGTCTGATAAATCAGATCCATCCGAGGAGTAATCTGAGGAGAGAGGTTCAGGGGGTTCAGTCCTAGGCCTTTTGTCTGGAGGAGGGTGGGAGGCCCTGTCTGGGTGAGGTTGGGAACCCCTAATCATGGATATAAGGTCCTCAGCAAGGCTGAGAATCTGAGAACTTGAGGAAGGTCTCTGAGAAGTAGCTTTTGCAGGTAAGGCTTCTGAAATTTTAGCTGCTTTAGCTCTGGAGAAGGCCTTAATAGACATAGAAGCAGGGGGCCTAGCTGCCCCACGTGCAGGTGTAGAAATGTCCAATGGAATGGTGTCGGACAATTCTTGTGCGCTTGCTTCTTCGGTAGGGATTTCTGTAGCCGACGCAGCCGGGGCCTCTCTGGCCTCGGTTGTTGGAGGTATGATTTCGGCAGAAGTAAGAACCGAGGACTCGGTTTCAGCCGAAACCGAGACACTCACGGTAGACCTAACCGTGTTTTCAGCCGAAACCGCGGGCCGCGAGTGTCAGTCCTTTTCCTTGCGTTTTTTGGCTAAATGTGTAGTCGGAGTCTCCGACGGCATTTTATATGCAAAAGTAGATCCAAAAAACTCTTCTGCAGACTCCGACCGACGTCTAAGAGTCCGTCGGTTGAAGGAGGCACAGGCTAAACAAGCTGATACGTCGTGGTCTGGGCCTAAGCAAGGAAGGCAGTAAGAATGGAAATCCTTATGAGGTATTTGTTTCCCACAAGTTAAACAATTATTTACTTTGTCTGACATCGGCTGAGGCAAGAAAGAGTCCCCAACGGGGTACTTAGCTTTTTTAGAAGTCTTCGGTAGCTGAAATCTCTGGATCTGACCGACCGGCACTTGCGAACAGCTTCTGCTTCGGGCACCGCGTGGCAAGAAAGACTGAGGAAAATGGCGTCGGCTGATGCCTTTATACCCCAGAAGCTCTGACGTCGGGGAAAGTGCGACATCAGCCGAGGCCAGACCCAGACTTTGGAATCCGGCCAACCGAAGGGCTGCCTGAGGCAGGACAACCCATATGTTATGACTGCAGATGCATCCTTGAAGGACATCAAGAGGGACACTAATGCCCTGTATAGACACACCATGAAACATTCTAATGCACAATTTAAGTTCATGGTTATAGACAAAATTGTGGGGGATCGCAGCCATCAACAGGGTTGGCATTCCATTTTGAATAAAAAGGAACAATATTGGATTACCAACCTTGGGGCATTATTTCCGCCAGGCCTGAATGATCATCTATAAATTCTTTATGGTTTGGTTTTTGGTCTATGTACTTTACATATCAGGACTTTATTCAGGTTTAGAGAACATGATATTTTTTGTAGATGATAATATAATATATATTTTTTGAACAAGTATATAAAAATATATATACTTTTATATAATCTATGTTTTTTTTCACAACTTATGATTTTGTTGTCTTTTGGGTTGTGGTGATCAAGTTTAAATAGGTGGTATATTACTATTGGTCAATACTAACCTTTGACTAACATAATCCTCAATTATTAATTTTCCAGTGCTATATACAATTACTGTGTTTATTCCGTCTGTTTTTTTGAAGTTTTCTTCAAGTTATTATTACCCCAACATGATCGGATCAGTCTACTAAGATAGTGCTTAAATATGTTTTTTGAACATATCATAATAATACTATATTAATTTCATTTTCTACGGTAGGCTGTCTTTGTACCATTGACTATATATTATTAATTAAGTTTTGTTAACCATTCATTATTTGAATCTTAATTTTATACATGTGATTCACATGATTATACTATCATAGTATTAGTTTATGAAGTCTTTATTTTGTTTTTTGTATTTTCAAATGTATTTGAACATTCCGGCCACCAGGTTGGGCTATACCATTATCTCTCAATTAAGGAGGGACTACTATAAATATAGCAAGTACCTATGCTACACTGAATTTCTTTTTGCTTAACCATTGATAAAGGCTGTGAGGCCGAACCAGTCTGGTTATTTTGTTTGGAACATGTTTTAAACCAATAAAAGATTTGGAACCTTAGTGCTAACCATCGTATTTTGCTGGTCGTTGTGGTTGTGTGAAGGAAAATATGCAATGTATATAAAGTGAAAATGATGAAGAAAAAATACAAGCATAAATGACGTATAAATGAAGAGTGCATATATAAATATTTAGACAAAGTGCAGATATTGTATGAATAATTATGTAATAAAGATCCCCTCCTTTTTTGCTAAACACCGTAGGATCTTTTATATCCACCTGAGTCACCAGCTCAGGTAAATGGCAGGTTGGTTTAACATGTCAGTTTAATAACCATTCTCAGGGGTGCAGCATCCCTTTATGCCACACCACAGTGTCAGTACTGGAAAGTGGATCATGCAGTAGGGTGTGGGAACAGAACACACAGTTTACTGGTCTTCTAGCACCAAATTAACTGTGCTGTCTGTTGAACCACAGGCATTGCCGTTATTACATGACTTGGCATCCACTTCTCACAAGATAGTCTTTCATGTTACTAAGTGTGCTTGTGGTGCCCTACTAATGTTTTGCTGCAACACCTCTTACTATTAGGATATATAGTTGTATTCAGGTCTTAGCCACTTCTAAGAGATTTTAAGTTTGAGATTGACAGTAATCCACTTTAACAATGACAGCTTATCTGGATCCTCTAATCCCTCCTGCAGATATGCTAGTCCCATTCTTCTATTTGTTTTGTTCACTTCCTCTTTCCGTACGACTTTCCCCCCACCTTCCCATTATCTCTGCCTTTCCTCCCTGCTGTGCGCTAAGCTTTTCCCATATGTACATCTCTTGTTGCATTTCTTCTTCTGCTCTCCTTTTGTGTCCAACCCCTTCAAACTCTTTCATTTATCTGTACCTTTTCTTGCTTCTCCCCAATACTGATCTTCTCCTTCATTAAATAAGCTGACGCTGTCCTTCTTCGGGTATTTTAATACACATTTGTAATATAAATTTATGTCTGCATTTTAAGGCACTACAGATAGCTCCTTGTCAGCTGAATGAAAACCATTTCCCCAAACTAAAACTGATGATGCTTCTTGTAAATGATTCTGTTTCAAACTATTCTTTCTGAAGAGAGCAAGCTTTCAACACAGGGGGACATATCCCCCTTATCTATATATTTTAATATTCTCAGTTTCAGGAGACATGTACCTGAGGGAAAGAGGTAAACGTCAACCATAGAATTCTCCATTCATAATCTGTTTGCAGCAAGTGCTGTAATTAATATAACTACAAGTAGTTTACTATTGTTTTACTTCATTCCTAGGTTTTGAACTATATGTTTGATTTTATAATTATGTGCAATATGCTGTTGCTACTCCTTACTTAGGGAAAAATCTTTATTATCATATACTCTTTCCACCTTCTTATTTCTGTCCATTTAATTTAATTGTTACGTATTCACTATACTGTTTCTTTAACATCTTTAAAGCTCCTTAAATCATTACAATGTTTTTTTTATTTGTTAACTGATGTCAAAGTCTCATTTTTATCTATACTTTTGTATGTCTCTGCACCAAATGATTTACTGTAAAATATTGCCTGCTTAAATACTGTAGTCTGTCCTATCCAAAGTGTATTTCATTTTTTTCTTGAAGCTCTTCTCCTAACCTCGACTAAAAATATGTTTCCTAAGTGAACTTCTCTCATTACTCAGTGCAATCAAGACATTTATAAAAATAACTAAATAAGTAATCTGTCAAGAAAAATATTAATGGACTTACAAGGGTCTAGGGAACTAATCAAAGTCTACTGACCTTCTTAAAGAACGTACTGTGTTCTGTGTGCACTCGAGACCTTCTAGTCTGCATATTAAACAGCATAAAATAATAATTTCCAGGTAACTTTGTATGCTACAAAGTCTCTGTTTGCTTATATCCAGACGCAAGAAAGGCCTCTACAAAAACTGTACTTGTACCACAGCTTGAATATGTAATAAAACTTGTTCCAAAAACTTTTCAGAAAAAATGTCACATTCCTCACATTCTTCTGTTCAGGATTTGTTGATTTATTACACAATGAATGGAACACAGTTTTCTTACTCATGCAATCTGGTAAGTGGTTCGTTGCTGCTAGCAGATACAAAATATAGAATTACTTATCTAGAAGAAGTTTTATATAACCAACTGAAATAACGGAATCACTCTAATATCTCCTAACAATCTAAACTTGCCACCACTAAGCATCCCACTGCAAATTCAGTAACTCTTGAGAAGTATGGATTAAATAATGTGCCCGATCAAGTTACCTTTTAACACTCACAGCAAAAGTTCCATATTGGTCAAGTTTAATTCAAGAATTTTCTTCTACCATGTGAAACTTCACATAACGTTATGATCTATGGCATTTCTTCCAACTTAGATCCAATGTTAATAATTTGAATATGCAGACGGATAACAATTATGAGAACATATTGGTCCAAGAGAAATGTATGTGTAGTCCCTTCAGATATACCACTTCTCTTTTCGAGTTCCATAAGACCAGCCCAGTAACTCCATTGCATTAACCAGATGGCCCATTTGTCCCATCAGTGGTGAGGGCCAGGGATCCCTGAACTAGGCAAGTATATTTTGGCCCATTCATTCTTGTCTGGAGAGTGTTATCAGCTCATCCATTCCTCCTATGATGACAGCAACGTGGTAGGGACTGAGCCAGCTTTCAGGTCTGATGGAACAGCCTGCCCAGTGTTAGCTCCCTTAAGCTCCACTATGTGCTTCCTGCTGTGGGAAGCATGCTTCTACACTCAGACTTCTCTAGCCAGTGTGACTGCATAAGGGCAGTGTGAGCTCCTCAAGCCCATGCCCCACAGGTGCAACACCTCGTACTTCCTGTAGGTGTCACCCAAGCAGCCAATCACAGGAACTGTCTCCTGCCAGGATGAGTGAGGCTCTAGGTGATTTAGTCATGTTGACTAATGTTGCCAAAAATGGGCATGGGTAGTTACCGGTGATAAGTGGGTTGAGGACCAGGCTTACTCTGACCCAAGCCAGGGACCTGTGCTAATGGTGGGAGGGGTATATATGCCCCTATTGACTAGTATGTGCCCACCATAAAGCCCAGCAGCCCTGGGACAATAAACTACTGGCTGGCCAGTGTCTAGTTGCCCAGCCTGGTTTACCTGGGATAGCTCTGTTGAGTGAAAGCTGGACATAAAACCAACCAATCTACCAAACATGAACTGAGAATTGCTACGCTTAATGTAGGTTCACTGACAGGACACAGCTTGGAAGTGGATGACATGATGATATGGAGGAGGCTGGACATCCTATGTATCCAGGAGATGAGATGGAAGGGCATTGTAGCAAAGCCACTTGGCTTGGGATCCAGAGTCTACTACTCAGGTGGAGGGCAGGCTAGAAGTGGTGTAGGAATTGTAGTGAGAGAGATGCTTCAGAAGGCAGTAAGGGATATCATTAGAATTAATGACAGACTCATGGCAGTCAGACTCCAGTGTAATGATAGGGCAGTATTCATAATATCAGCCTATGCCCCTCAGCAGGGTTGTGATAGTGAGGAAAAGAGTGTATTCAAACAGCAGTTGCAAGACCTACTAGATAAAGCAGGACAACATGAATTGGTGTTGATAATGGGTGACTTGAATGCACATATCAGGACAGACAGAACATGATATGAGGACTGCCTGGGTCCACATGGGTGGGGCAACAACAGGAATAAAGAAGGAGAAGCCATTCTAGACTTCTGTCTGGCAAATGGCTTGATAGTAGCTAACACATGGTTCAGAAAGAGAGACAGTCACAAGATCACATAAAAGAATAGCCAACATCCAACTCGGGTAGACTTCCTCATAGTAAGGAAAAGGCACTGGGGTAAAATCCATGATTGTGAAATCATTCCCAGTGAAACAGTCAGCCCACAGCATAAACCACTATTTTCCAAAATCAGCTGCAAGCAGTGGTCAGAGAAAGTTCTAAGGTCAACAGAGGCCAGGCTAAAGATCTGGAGGTTTACTGGAGAAAAAGTACAACAGTTCAATGAATTACTCAGGGCTCTAGCACCCCAAGAAGAGGAGGAAATTATTTTATTTATTTATTTTATTTTATTTTATTTATTTATTTTACATTTGTTAACCGGGTTAGTCTGGCTGAGCTTTTGGCTCATTTTCAGCAGAGACCCGGGGAGAAAAGCTCCTCAGGAATAGAAAACAGTTTATTAAATTTTAGTAACATAGTAGTAACAATCAGCTATAAGATCTTACAAGCAGAGACCTGGAGAGAAAAAAAGCTCCTCAGGCAATTCAATTATACAGAGTATTAACAACTGGCAGACAAGTATGTGAGTTGTTACAAACAAGTTTTTAAACAATTAGCAGAAGAAAATGTGACTAGCTACAATATTATTTAAGCTGCTTAGAGCAAAATGAGTTAATAGTTAGGCAGATGCTTATTTAAAGTGGGCAGGTGGAAATACTGGTTGGCTAACAAAGAAGCTAAGAAAGAAGTTGCAATAGCAAAGAATAGGGCATCGTAGGCACTGTACTGACTTCTGGAAAGTGACTCAGTAAGGGGCACAAAGAAACTATATCAGGTTGAAAGGCAAAGACAGAAAGATAAAGAAGATAGTCAGACACCCTTCATAAGAGATGCCAGCAACAACCTGCCCACCAGCCGATAGGACATCAAAGGCAGATGGAAGGAGTATTTCCAGCAGCTTCTGAATGAAGAAAACTCCATAGAAGCTGTACTGCCCCAGAAACAGCCTATGATGAGAGAAGAAGAGGAGCCCACCCTAGAAGAAGTAAGAACAGCACTAAGGACAATGAAGTCAAGGGAAAGCAGCAGGCTCAGATGAGGTCACATCCGACATGATAAAGATGATGGGTGAGATGGGGAGAAATGGCTCCTGAGGGTAATAATAGCAGTGTGGAGAGAAAGGCGTATCCCAGATGACTGGAGAATAGGCATACTCGTGCCAGTGTACAAGAACAAAGGGGACATCCACAACTGTAGGCATACAGAGGCATCAAACTCCTATCCCACTGCATGAAAGTTCTGGAGAGGGTGACTGACAAATGGATATGCAGAGTAGTAGAATGTAAGATGGGAGATGAGCAGTTTGGATTCAGATCAGGATGCAGCACAACTGACCTGATGTTTGCAATGAGACAGATATTTGAGAAGAAGCTAGAGATGAGGAGAGAGTCCAACTTGGCATTCCTAGACTTGGAGAAAGCATATGACAAGGTCCCAAGAAAGCTGATCTGGGCAGTACTGCGGTGGTTTGACGTCCCAGAAACATTGGTAGAATTAGTGCAGGCTATGTACAAGGACCCAGTGACTCAAGTACAAACAGTATTTGGCCTCACAGTGGGGTTCCCATTGGGAGTGGGAGTACATCAGGGTTCAGCTCTAAGCCCACTGCTGTTCATACTGGTGATGGACTACATTAGCAAATGGGTTGGAGGGGACGGATCAACAAAGCTGCTGTATGCAGATGATGTGGTAGTGCAGGCTGACTCTGAGCTACAACTTCAGCAAAGGACAGGAGAATGGAATGCAAATCTGAAGGCACACTGGATGAAACTAAGCACAGATAAGGCGGTGGTAATGGTAGCAAATTGGGGAGATCAGAAGAAGCTGAGAATAGAGATAGAAGGGAAAATAGTGGAACGGTAAACAGCTTCAAGTATCTGGGAGGAGTGGTTGAGGAGAAGGGTAGTAGTGTGAATGAAGAGGTCAAAGCTAGTATCAGAGGGGCTGCAGCCAACTGGCATACAGTGTCAGGTGTAGTCTATGACAGAAGAATGCCAAAGAAACTGGAAAGTAAGGTGTACAAGACAGTTGTGCGACCAGTACTACTGTATGGTACAGAAACCTGGGCAGTAAAGGCAGAACAGTTGAAGAAGCTAGAGGTGATGGAAATGAAGTGCCTGAGAAAGGTGACAGGATGCACACTGTTGGAGAGATGAAGAAAGGAGGACATAAGAGCAGAAGCCAAAGTAGCTCTAATTGCAGAAAAGATCAAAGAGAACAGATTACAGTGGTTTGGGCACATGTGCAGAAAAGCAGAAGACAATCTGGTGAAGAAGATTTAGGACAGACAGGAAGAAGGCAAGAGGAAGTGAGGACATCCAGCAAAGAGGAGGATGAATTGTGTGAAAGAAGATCTGTGACAGCCAGGCAAGAGTGTTGAATAAGGCAGGAGTGTGGCACTGAATCGAGAGATTTGGTGACAGTTAACACGATACCCTGACCCCATGTAGGAAAATGGGAAAAAGGGGGCTGATGATGATGAGTGAGGCAGGAGCAGCCACTTTCTTTCTTACTCTTTTACCCAGCTCTTCCAGTGCTGAGCCAATAGACAAATTTAATCATCTGGATTATAATCAGGGTTTCCCGATCTATTTAGCAAACCTGCACACATCTGTTTTTACATGCATATGCTACATTATTTCAAAATTAATTTTTGCAATCTTGTTTTTATATACACATGGTTATGGGTCCCTGTTGTTTTAATCTGAAGGCTGACCTCCACAAAATGAGCACTCTGCATGTTTTAAAAACAATTGTAAGTTAGCCTATTCACTTCCATACCCTTTTCATGGCAGGTGCAGATTTTCACATAATGTCCAGATTTTTGGCTCATACTTTTGGCCTGCTCCTCTTTTTTTCCAGGCAAATCACTGGGCTGATCTCAGGACTGAAGTCATTAAATAATGGCATACATTTGAGTTTCAGACGTCAAATCCTTCTGAAAATGTATATTAAAACAAATCCTGTTACTCTAGCAACTTTCTAAGTTTGTAAGAGCAATATTTAAAATATGTCCCTATTTGTACCCCCATTTTGTCAAGCTTTGTCCAGATTTTTTGCATTAAGGGGTTGAGAGGTATGGTTCGTATTAAGTATCTATACCTAGCTAAAGTCAGTTTCCCAGTTACACATAAATCTCTTTTTCAGTTACCTGTCTCCTGCTATATTACTTCCATCAGCTCTGGCTGCAGCTCCTTATGTTGATTATTTTATCTTTCAAATTCCTCAAGGGATGGCAGGAATCTGCTGATCAGAAGAAATTGTTCTGCGATATGCATGCATGATCAGTGCAGTTTACTATGTGACCACACACCAAAAAAAAATAATAATAATTCTCTGTGTGTGGCATGACATGTTACTTGTGATTTACCACAGTTTCCAATGAGATTCATCATTTAATACTAATAGGTCTACACTGAGAGCATTAGTATGAAACGTGAACACAGCCAGCTTCTTACAAGTCAGAGTGAACTCAGTATTCAATATTCTGTGCTGTTTAGTACAATTTGTAGCTTATGTGTTGCTGTTATCTTCTTGCAAGCAAATGAAGCAACACACAGAAGAAAGTATCAGAAGGGATCATATTCAGACTTGGCAGCAGCCCATTGAGTGCCAAGAAAATAACCTAAAGAAAAGTGGCTGTACCTTGTCTGCATTAGTGACAGCTAGCTGGGATGGTCTTCATCCAAAAATAAGGAGCTCAGTGAACTTGAGATTAATGAGATCTCAGATATATGAATGCTTTAATGATAGTGCCATCTGTCAGTGAAGAGGCCCTCCACCTCTCACTTAAGAGATTTGTTACAAAATGACTTCCTTTTAATTTATAATTTTTCCTCTGCTTTTCTTCCGGGACACTAGCAGTGAGGATTTAGGTCATCTAATCAACCGATAACTCAGCAAGTGCTAACACATCAAGAACTAGTCATTGAAAAGACTACATTCATCTACTCTATCTTATAAATCAATGAAACTCACTGCAGCTGAATAAAAACTGGAAAAAAAACAGAAAAATAGATAGCAGTCTTTGTGTGTGTGTGTGGGGGGGGGTGACAAGTCATCCTGTAACCACTATATGGGGGCTGCACTCACTACACTCCCTGCTACTAAAATATGTTAAGTCCAAGATTGCATAGGCAATATGATGACTGGTTCACCTAATCTATGACTGTACAGTTTCATTCTAAGCCACAGTTTCACCAAAATTTACTGGCATTGAAGTGTATGCAATGAAACGGCTCTTGAGCAGATCCCCAATAACATAACCGGCTAATTTGAGCAGACCCCCAATAACATAACCTGCTAATTGCAGGAAAAAAATGATTGTGTATCTTTTTTTGGCATATTTGATAATGTTTTAAATCTGTACTGTTGATTAGACACCCTTATGTTGAATACACATTCCTAAACAACTGGAATATTAGATTTAGGTTTTGTTTCTGTTTTTTTTTTTCTATCACATAAGTATATAATTAAATATATGTTTCTTGCTTCTCTGTACAGTGGAACAACTGAGAATTCAGCATTATTTAGAATGCTTTCCAATTACTTTTATATATAAAATTAATAATTTCATTTTTGTCTATTTTGATTCATCTTGTATTACATGATTTTCTATTTGATTTTCTATACATTTCTGATATATCTGTTGCCTGTGGTCAGGGTTATGGTTTGTCTTTTTCTCTGGTTAACAAAAACAAAACAAACAAATAAATAAACAATTCTACCTATTCAATAAGAAAAAGAATGGGAAAGCAATGACAACAGCAAATCAGATGATTCTTACTCATCCATTTATATATATATTTTTTTTCCAATCCCAGGTTACAAAGCATTGATGCCTATCCTAGAAACTGATAAAAGGCAGGACCCAGGGAATCCCAGTCAATCACATGCACAATGTTTCTGATGCCCAAAAAGGTCTTGCCTTAAAAATTAACAAAGTACTCAGCAGCAAACATAGCAGTAATACACTGCACTACAAAGAACAGTTTCACTCAGTTCAACTGATCTGCGTATTCACTTCTCAGTACAACAGCCAATTTACCATGGGTTCATAGGTTCCTAGGTTCGTAGGAAAGTACTAGCATAGCTGTCCTTGGGGGCCATTTTAAGCCTAGCCAGTTTCCCTTTTTGTGCTCAAATTAACCTATCCCATTTGGTTATAGATTGGCCTTACCCATCCCATGATCAAAAACTACATAGTACCCCTAATGAGAATAAGTAGGCTCATACTATAGATAATTTGAGGTAACCCACGCACGGAATAAGGCATGTAGGAGCTGACTTAGTCCATTAATAGTACAGGGGAAAGTCCTGGGACAAATGTTCTGTTTCCTATCCATAGATCTAAGTTGTGCTTCAATATGGAAAGGGATGAACTTTGTTTTAAGTGGACAAGGAGTCTGTTCCAGAGCAGTGGTATCCTCTGCAAAATATACCTGTCCTTCCAAAATGTTCTGTTGACGTCGCAGAAGAGGTTTAGATCCCTAGACTGAGTATTTCTGATGCCATTTAACTTGCTGATATGCAGTAAATCCATCAGTATTCAGTCGGGGGATGCTTTATATGCCAGACACAGGCATACTTCTCAACCTCGTGGAGCAAGTAATCTGGGCAAAGTCATAAATAATGGTGGGACAAAGGTCCAAAAACAGGGACAATTTTTAAATATTGTTCTTGCAAACTTAGAAAGTTGATAGCATCACAGGTTTTGCAATTAGCATGCATTTTCTGAAGAGTGTGAAGTCCAAAACTCAAATTTCTGTCATTATGTCCTGACTTTAATCTTTAATGACTTGCCAATAATTTGTCAGAAATCCATAGTTTTATTTAAAAAAAACAGACCAATAATATGAGGCAAAAATCTGGACATTCTGCAAAAATCTGTACAGTTGAAAGGTATGACAGGTCACCTCTTAGCAGTCTGTAGAATGCCGATTATAGTGACAGGGCTTTGAGTTAGTCCATGTAGGACATGTTATTTAGGCCTTGTATCCTTTTAGTAAGGCATCTCTGTGGGTGTACCAGTTGTTGCATGTGTCTGGATAGTTACATGCCAAAGGGGGCATTATATTCAATGACTGGTCTAATGAGGGCTGTGCAAAGGGGGACAATGACACCTCTAGATCTAGACCCAATCCATTTGTTTATAAGCTGTGTAATATAGATGGACTTTCTTACAACAATGGACAGATGTTGGTCAAAAGGTAGGTCACTCTCCACATAAGTTCCTAAATCCTAAACAACTGGGTCAACTCTTAAGGGAATATTGTCAATATGGTAGTTCTCTGAGGTAGATAACTTTCCAAAGGATACAATAATACATTTTTTGACATTTAGTCCATGATTTTGGCACCATTTATTTATTTGGGACAAACCTTCCTGCAGGATGGGTTTTCAGTGACTGCTCTTAGCTTGCTGTCATCTGCAAACTTAGCCAGAGCCCTTTGATATTTGCTTTTACTTCAGAAAAGCAGATGCCAAACAGTACAGGTAGCAGCACAGAACCCTGGGGGAATCCACTGGTGACTGGTTTGTTTGTAGAGTTAACCTCCCCTATTTTGATTATTGGTGTCTTATCTGTGATCCAGTTGTCAATCCAGCGGGTGACACGGGTTTATTCCCAGTTTATTTAGCTTTTCTTCTATGCTTGAGTGGGGAATTGTGTCAAAAGCTTTGGCCAGGTCAAGGTATGCAGTGTAGATTGTTTTGTCTTTATCCATTGCTTTGGTGACCTTTTCAAAGAAAATCCACTAGGCTGAGTAAGCATGACCTGCCCTTGATGAATCCAAACTGAGATAGGCCCAGTGTTTGGGGGTTCCTTATATCCTGACTGATTAGTTCCATGATAATCCTTTCCATGGCTCTGCATATGAGGCTGGTCAGACTTATGGGTCGGTAAATGCCTTGGTCTGTGGTAGGTCCTCCCTTATGCAAGAGAATGACTGTAGCTGTTCTCCATTTGTGCAGTATAAAACCAGTATGGAGGCTAAGATTAAACAGTGTTGTTAGATGTATGGCCAAATCATGCTTCATTCTATTTAAGATGAATCAAGAGATATTGTCAGGACCCATCAATGCAGTATTTTTAGCTTTTGATATCACTTTTAGGACTTGGTCTTGTTTGATAGCTGGAGGTGAGCCAGTTTCAGGTATACTTTAGGAACAGATGGAGGGGAGACAGGGATAAAGATAGAGCTAAATTTATCAGCCAGTAGTTTCTCTGTATCTTCAGCCTCAGTGTACATAGCATTGTTCATAATTCTCTCCGTGCATTGCTGTGTTGTGCTTTCAAGATTCCAAACATAACTAAAAAATGCCTTGTGGTAGTCTTTGGCTTGGGTAGCTACTTTAGCCTTAAACTTAGCTTTGGTGGATTTTATTAAGCTCTTGAGTTGTTTGTTTATTTCAGTATCAATGGCTCAAACATTCTGGAAATTACTCTTCTTACTTTTGGTCAAAATTATTTTCCTTTAAAGCTTGTTGATGTTATAGTTTCACCATGTGGATTAGTTTCTGGGGTTTGCCCTGAACTTGTTCCCACAGATTACAACTGTTTACATGCTGGTATAGTGTGGTGATGTACATTTCTTTATATTCAGTGGAGTTAACTTGGTTTAGTGGGGATTTGAAGCTTGCCAGTGTATCACTTAGGAGTAGGTAGTTTGTCTTAAAGAAACTTCTATAGGTACCTTAGGTGGAGGGGATCTCTGGCTTCAGTTTTATTTCAAACGAGACTGCTTTAGGGTCAGACCTAACAAGTGATGAAGATATGCAAGGGATGGTGCAAGATGCTCCCATATCAGTCAGGACAAGATCCAAGATGTTATTCCCCCTAGTTGGTACTCTGGCTAATTGTTCCAGGGTATATGTATTGACAAAGTCTAGGAATCTCCGTGCTTGTGCACTAGTGGTGACGTAGGTCTCCCTGTCTACAATTGGATAGTTTAGATCACCTAGGAAAATGGTATTGGGTTTAATACTGAGTGATTCTAGTTCCTGTAGATAGGCG
Organism: Protopterus annectens; assembly: GCF_019279795.1. Classification (NCBI taxonomy): domain Eukaryota; kingdom Metazoa; phylum Chordata; order Ceratodontiformes; family Protopteridae; genus Protopterus; species Protopterus annectens. The sequence goes on along the minus strand of NC_056741.1, from coordinate 1,280,098,884 downwards.
TTGTGGCTTTCTTTTGTCATGGAGGGAGTTCTATAGCTAGCTAACATATGACACGGGACCTTTCTGATGGTTATTTGGACATGAAGAAGCTCTAGTGCATCATGCTGCTCTGCAAGCCTTGATGTGAGTCTCTTCACGATGTAGACTGAGATACTTCCACCATCCTAAAGGGAGACATTTTTTTTTTTATTATACCAACAACCACCAGTGGAACACTTCAGACAGGTAAGTTCTCCGTATCATTTTCAGGGATTATGCAATAGAATTTTGCCAAAATAGTATCACATGGCCAGTACCTCACACCTTATTATCTCCTCATAACTTGCATAGAATCTGCCTCCTGTAAAATCCAGGATAAATGGTTTGCAAATGAGATACAGAAGCTGCTTACCTGCACATCCACATCTGCCCATCCTATTTTACATTCCCAAAGTTCTAGGTCCATAAGTTTCATTTCCAGTTTTTATCTCTATCCAATTACCTATCTTTAGCCCTCAAAAGGTGCTTGCAAAGTACCTGTGTCCAGTATTTACATACCTGAGGCTTCAAAACTTGGAAGTGCTCCCCTGCCTGAAAACTACCATATCATAGCCTAGACTCTTCTTTTCAAATAAATTATCATCACACACACACAGTTGTTCCTACTCTCATAGGGTTGCAATAAACCAGGAAGAGTAATTGTCTAGGTGTCATAATGAAAGAATTCAAGAATTATAACTATCAATTTTGGGATCAGAACCATAAAATGCTTCTGCCAAGAGAAAATGAAGGAAATTTATGAACTGGATGACAAACTTTCCTGCAGCAACAGTGAGACAAAACCTCAAGGCTATAGAGTCCACATCCTTATGCTTTCTAAAGGTATTCATTGCGAGAGTTCAAATAAGAAAAGCTAAGTGGCTCTGAAACAAGCCATAGGCTCATAGAAGCAACCTGTTCCAGTCTCCCTGAGAAATTCTCATGAGATATACAGCCTGACATTCCCAATACCTTCTAGCCTCCAGTATCATCTCAGAGTCTACAACAAATACTTCACATTATGCTTGTAAGGGTCACTTTTACCTCTCAGATACCACATATATGATCACTAAATTAATACTCTATATAAAGATGAAGGAAAAGGCAGAAGTAGCTCATGCCGCTAAGGTGTTTTAAGCAAATCTTCTACCAGTTACCATTTAAAGAAATAACAGACATAGTGCATCAGCAAACATGTATACCCAGAGATTTCTGCATTTCGTCAATACAAACTCCTTGGACCGGTTAGTCCGCACTCCAATCAGTATAGATAAAATCAGGGTCCCTACTAATATTGGGCAGCTTTGCTCCCCACCAATTGCAACTTCTTCCCTGGTCAAATCAGACCACAAGTAAATCACATTCACCATAAGAGTGACACCTGAGGCATTGTTCAATACCTCAGTATTCAGAAATTATACAAATGTTAATCTACTAAAACTGAGTGATGACCTGGCTAAATTCAAAAGCCCCTTCCATCTTGATGACCCCACTTCTTATGTGAATCCTTTTCTGCCAAATACTATGCACATGTAAATAGCTGCATATTGTCCCCCACAGAAATAAATACAACACCAAATTCAAAAATATTCCCACATGGTTGAACCTAAATATAAGCTGACTCTGTAATAAAATAAAACACTGCAACTAACAATAAATCTAACTCTCAAGATTAAAAAAAAAACACTCTTGCTAAACTAAATAATGAACTCAAAACCCTGATCAAGCCAACCAAAGCCAGATACGAGGTAAAATAGCCACTTGGGCAAAGGATAACCACAAAGCCTTCTTTAATTGAAAATCTTAAAATCACTGGCCAGAACTGTTCAGAGCTAGCAGTACATGATATCCTGTAACTGTGCCCAGAGGACATAGCAAGTTTACTCACAGACACATTTAGCTCAAACCTAAATCCTCTTTCCCCTCCAATTTCCTCAGATTACATACACACCTACACCCCACCCTCCCAATCTCCCAAGAACAAGTTCTCAAAGCAATATCCAAGGCCAAGAACGCTACATCTGTAGGGTCAGATAACATACCAGACTGCCTATTCGTCAACTTGAAACATGACTTATCTAATGCCCTACTGAAGCATTACAATTTCAGCCTCAATACAGGCTGAATATTTTATAAATGGAGGCCTGTAAGAGTAATTCCCTAGCACAAAGGTGGGGCTTCAGTAGACCCGGGTAATTATAGACTCATAGTCCTGACCAGTTCCATCTGTAAAGCAATGAATGGATCATTATACAACTACTATATAAGAATATAGGTAAACTACAGACTCTTGACCCAACCTAATTTAGATTCCTCATGGCCAGGTCAAACCTACTTAACCTAGTCAACTACCTCAAAAAAGTAACTGAAGTAATAGACAAGGGCAAAACAATACACACCATATATTTAGAACTCATAAAAGTGTTCAACAGCATGCCACACTCAGATACTGTAGATAAACTTTTCCAGCTAAATGTCAATCCCTATGTAACTCAATGGATAGCAAACTGGCTCACACATAGAACCCAGGAAATTATGAAGGGGGTTATATCTTCCAAAAGACCTGTCACTATTAGTGTACCCCAAAGTTCAGTCCTTGTGCTACTCTTCTTTGGCATTTAGTTCTCAGAGGTCAAAGCTAATGTTTAGGGTTTGAATCTAACTAGGTTTGTGTCGGACTGCAAACTTAGTACGATCATAAAACTCTTCAGAGGATACCAAGAAACTCCAAGACGGCCTGTTCTGAACAAATATCTGGTGTCAAAATTTAATACCAAGAAGTGTAATACTGTATCCTTTGGCAAGCAAGACTCCTCATGCAACTATCACAATGACCCCTGAAAATTGATCTCATAGTTAGAGATCTTGGTACCTATGTCAACAATGAAGTGTCCTTTGATCACCACATATCCGCAGTTGTAAGGAAGTCCTTTTTCATTGCACAGCTTATATTTGAAGGTATTGTGTCCAGAACCAGGTATGTCATCTTTCTACTGTACTCCGCGATCATTACATTGATCATTGAGTATAATACTCCTTTCTGTATGTACTTTTCCAAGCACTTGTCACAAACTGGAATGACCACAAGGCTTTTTTACTAAAAAGACTTAAATCATTAAGACTATGCAGACCATCTCAAAGCCTTGTCCCTCTCCTCAGTATCATTCAGGCTACTAAGGCTACTAAAAGGCAATCTCTGCTTCACTTATAGAGCTTCAACAGACCCTGTTCTGTCAAACCTATTACATATTTGCAGGTCTAAATGTATCAAACACCTTCTCAAGGGATCTCAACCTCTTTTGTAAAATAAACAGAGGATGTTTGAGAGCTAGGTTTGTATCACAAAAAAACACCTCTTATATGGAACTGTCTTCCACTCTACATAAATCAAAGTATTTCCCTTCCTCTATTCTTTTCTAACAATTTGGATGGCTGGATAGGTTAACACAAATTCATGCCGGTTAAGCATCCCTGTCTCTCATGGATATGAGAAACATGTCCCAACATATCTTTATACAGCCCATCTGTGGATTATTCATATACAAAATATAAGGGCTAAAACTTGAAATCCTCATAGATCACTAGCCTAATAAGTACATATGAACCTATGAAAAGTTAGAAAAAAGATTAAACTTGTATACCCCCATATAAAGGGAAAATTAACAAATAAAAATGGGTGATACAGCAGGTTTAAGATGGCAATCTACAATTGCTGAAGGCCTGAGACACTCCTGAGCCAATGTACTTAGCTCATCTTAAGAATCTTGAGCGCCTACACTCAAGGAGCCTGTGTCCCCTTTAAACCAAAGCCAGTGTCTCTGTGCTAAGGCATAGGGCCATGTGTGTCCCAGGAGCCACAGTTTTTGACAGGTGCTTCAAAAGGGTATCACATATGCATAAACACTCTAAATGACAGTGTTTTAAAATGATAAACTTGAAGTTTATTTTACAGGATGTTTTGCTGCCATGCTATATCAGATACAGTATCCCAAGAAAGGAGATCAGCAGAGAGGTGTACAAGGACTGCAGAGTTTCTAAAAGAATGTGGAACTATCCAGGGGAAACAGAATAGGTCCATTTTAAGGCCATATGTGGAGAATATACTTGTACGTTGTGCATAGGCAACAATCTACCTCATACTCCGTTGACATGGCAACCAGGTTCTTCTCCACAGTAATCTTCTTGACAGTTGTGGGTCTAAAGTCATATTATGGTCACAAGCTGCAAAGACAACCCTTTTGTTGGAGTTTCAGACTGTCTAAAATGTCTTGAAAATTCTTTTTTTTTTTAATTCAGAGTTGAAGCTGGAGAAAGGAATTCAAGTAATCACATGGCCTTTCCAGATTTCCAAGCACTTTCCTTGTAGGCAGTCACTTATAATGTCTCACACTGTACTGTCTTTTGCAGGAGACAGGTTAATCCCTGATGGCATTATCAAGAGTCTGCTCTAATCAAGTCTAATGCTACATTATAATGAATATCCTGTAGACTTACTTTTCATACAAATCTATTACTACAGAAGAGCTGCAGCCACAACAAATGAAACTCTGTGGCCGTGGCCAAGAGATTTTTTTATTTTATTTATTTATTTATTTAACATTTGTTTCTTTTAATTAAACTGGTCTCTCCAATCAATTCCACCTCAAAACTTAAACTTAAATTTCTTATTCAAGTGCTCCCTCTCTTAGTCCCCACCAGGCTTCCTCCTCCATACTGACCCATTTTTTCATATTAACCTCATCCATACCACTGCAAACCAAACAATACATTGTACATTGATATGCTCAAATTTACATAATCGTACTATATCTATAACTAAAATAAAAAAATTAAAACAACATGGCAAGGAAATAATAACATCTTGTCTTCCTCCACATGTCTAAGTTTAGATGATCACTTCCAAACTTACATACATATTGTGATCCTTAATGTGTACACCCTGGAGTAAAATATCAATGGTCATAACCATTATAAGCTCGACATTGGGTAAAATTCTCTTCTTCCCCTAGTTTTTGCAGAAAAAGTCCATCCAAAGATACAAATCTGCTGATCTTCAGAAAGCTCAATGAACTGCAGACTTTACCTAGTCAATCTCCCCTTCATCTCCTTTGCTACTCATATCCATCTATTCTCTTAGATTAGCTACAGTTTTCCTTATAATCCTGCTATAAACATAGTCAGTTGTCTCATAGGTTCATAGGAGATTACTAGGCTAACGGCTTAAGAGCCCTTACAAACCTAGCCAATATAACCCAATTTTACCTAATATATGACCTCCAGGGGTAAGAGGATGGCATAGATTTGTGCCTACGCCTTGAGCATCTTAAGGGTTGCTCCTGTCCATGAGGGACATATGCAGCGCCCCAGGTGTGAATTTGTGATTCCCCATCCACTGATCTAAACTGCAATTGAAGAGGGCCAGGGAAGGGCTCTGCTTAATATAAATATGAAACCAGTTCCTAAGAACGGGCAATCTCTGAGACACATATCCATCTGTATAGCATGTTTTGTTTGAGACACTAAGTTTAAATCCCTAAATAGAGTGACCCTCATGTTGTTTGACTTGTGGATGTGTAGCAGCTCCATCAGGGCTAGATTTGTGAGTGCCCTGTATGCCAGACATAGATCACCCTTTAACAGTCAGTAGGAGACAAAGTAAAGGGGTAGGGCTTTTAGTCTATCCGAATAGGACATGTTGTTTACACCCTGTGTTTTCTTTGTGAGGAATCTCTGAGATTGCTCCAGCTGCTGTAAGTGCCTAGTCAAGTACATGCCAAATAGCAGAGTGTACTTGATTATTTGTCTAATCAGGGCTGAGTACAGAAGGACTATAAGTTCCCCTGGATCTGGATGCCATAACTTGACTTATAAGTTTTGCCACATTGAAGACCTTCCTCACTACTGTAGACACATGGCGGTTAAAGTTCAGGTTACTTGTGTGTACCTAGATCTCTCATCTCTGAGTATACTCTTAGGGGTGTGCTATTGATGTTGTAATTTGCAGGGGTATTTGACTTCCCAAAGGTTATGATAATGCATTTTTTCACATTTAGTTTTAGGCCATGGTTCTGGCACCAGTCATTTGTCTGATCTAGACCATCCTGAAGGATATCTACATAACTGGGGGATTCAACAATTGTCCCCAGCTTGCAGTCATCGGCAAACTTTGCCATCAAGAGGCTTTCCACATTAGCCTTAACTTCAGAAAAGTATATTCCGAACAGAAGTGGTTCCAGCACTGAGATCTGTGGCACAACACTAGTAGCTGGCCTCTTGCTAGATCTGGATTCACCCACTTTAACCACATGAGTTCTGTCTGTGGGCCAACTGTCTATCCATCTGGTGATATAGGGATTTATGCCCAGTTTTGTGAGTCTATTTATAATACTTGAGTGCAGAATTGTGGCAAATGCTTTGGCCAGGTGAAGGTAGGATGTATGTACTGTTTTACCCTCATCCATGGCCTTAGCAAATTTCTCAAAAAAATCTACCACATTCAGTATGCATGACCTGCCCTTGACAAGCCATATTAGTTCAGGCCCACTGTTTGGATGTTTCCAATGCCATTATTTATCAGGTCCATGGTTATTCTTTCCATGGTCTTACATACAACATGAGTCAAACTTATGGGTCTGTAATATCCCAGGTCAGTAGCTGGTCCCCTTTTAGGTAGAGGGATGACTGTTGCTGTCCTCCACTCTATCAGGACAAAGCCATTCCAGAAACTATGGTTAAATAAAGATCCTAATGGGCCTGATAAGTCCTGATTTATTATGTTTAAGCAGCAACCTGATATATCATCAGGCCCCTTCACAGGGAGATTAACTTGTCATATAATCAGTCTGAGCTGACATGGCCTTAATTTTACCTCCAGGTTTCTTGTCTCTGTTTAAAATAACACACACGCGCGCACACGTGCACACACACACACACATCTAAACAACTAATAAGTAAGACACATCTAGGCTTGTTTGATAACTTTTATGTGTTAGAGGGGCTATGAAGACCATCTTGTTACATTCAGGATATCTGTAAAAATGCTGATATAAAATGTCAAGCTCCATCTCCAAGGGAAAATAAGAGAAGTGTACCTAAAGAATATGTTGAGCTACACACATGCTGAGGGCACCATTATTAAATGTATCCTCCCAGGGAGGGCACCTGCAGAACTGCATGACTCTCACAATTAAATATTTCTACAGCTCAGTTCTGATGATCATGTGTTTAATTGTATTAGTTGGTAGCAGTGTATAAGGTGTAACAACTCCTCTTGCCAACTGGGAATCAAGGGACCACACTTTACTTTTTTCCCTCCCTGGTTCATTTTTCTTTCAAAAAATCAGCAGTATAGAGAACTATTTTCAATGATTGTGCATCACTGTTCTGTTGATTGCAATTCTGGCCCATATCCAACTGCTACTGCTTTCTTTCAGATAAGCCAGTGAAGCTAACTTTCTAACATAGGTTTATAGGTTCATGGTGGTGTAGAGTATTGTGTTCTTGTCCATAGGTCTGCAAGGAGCAAATGAATAAAGAATTGTATCTCCTCTAGAACAAATGTGTTATTACAGTGAGTAGCTTTCAGAGACAACTCCAGATTTGCACTATTTATAGGAACACCTGAATTGTGCAATGTAGAGTTAATGAATTAAGAGATATGCATTATTAACATATCTCTGAACATTCACACCAGCAAGACCATGTAAACTAACAAAATAAAAACACTCTCTGTGTTCCTCACGGTTCCCAACAGTTCACTCCATATATCTGTTCAATGGGGGAAGTGATGTCATTGCAGAAGGTGGTCACATGATTGTTCTTTGCTATAAAATATCCTGTGAAGTATGTAATAGTATCTGATGAAGTTTCAAACTATTGAGATGAAAGCGCTTATTGGATGTATATATATTTTTATGACTTTGTGGCTCATTAAAGTTTGTTTTTAATCTTCACTTGTGATTTGGCCTTTGATAATACACGCATTTTGTGGATTTAATTGAACAGATATATGGAGTGAACTGTTGAGAACCGTGAGGAACACAGAGAGTGTTTTTATTTTGTTGGTTTATTATATCTCTGAACATTATATCTTCACAAATGAGCCCTCCTGCACAGAAACTGTGAATGGAAGTTCCTTATCTTTTGCATTCCGTCAGATGCAAAAATCAGCATGTATATCTACATCACTGCAACAATTTCATTAACTGAATGCCCATGCAAGTATCCAGGCACCAGTTTATTAGACTTCATCATGTAGGAAATCACCAGTCTGTGTACATGTGATGTAATTTCCATGTGCCTTCACTGTGTCCCCAAGTAGTTGTCTCTGAATCATTCCACCTATTTAGCTACCATATCCAAGCCTTCATCTGCCTCAGAAGCATCCACAGAACTATCACCCTGCATACCCCATAGTTGTTCCCACACAAAGTCATTTTCAGTCTTAACTTCTGAATTACCCAAACCTTGCATAATGCTCAATATACTTTGTGTAAAATGTTTCTAAATTTAGCCCTGTAATTCAGAATAAATGCTTATGAAAGGTATTTCCTGTATTTCTTTGTTTTCTTCCCTTTCTTCTGTTACACCCTTTTCTGTGTCAGCACAAAAATAAAGTAGCTGCTTTGACATATTATAGAAGTAAACTGTGCTGAAAACAGGGAAAGAAGGCTGCCAGGCAGAAAATAAGTTGACTGCAAAACCAGTAATGTGGCACTGAATGTAGTCAAACTGAGCAGAAAGGCTACATTTTGCAGGCAATTATTACATGAACTAAAGCAGTGTGGTTTTATTAAAGTTCCTCAACAGAGATGTAGGCTCCTGAGGAATCGGTAGTTTGTCTTGCTTCTAAAGATTCAACATCCAGTTCACTTATCCAAACAAAAACATATTTGTTATATCTGAATTTATGCCTGATGTGTTTTATCAGAAAACTGTGAAAGAGCTTTTTTGAGCTTCTATTGTTCCTAATGATTTGTGTCACAGCAGGTCTTTCGATGATGCATTTGTTACTTCGGTGGTCTTACAGGTAGACTACAAATGTGAATTCCTGTTTGCTAATCGGGCAGGTATGACAGAAAACCATATTTTTTGGTGATTAAGCAGATATAGAATAAATCAGAATTCCCGCTTAGTAATCAGACAGGTATATCAGATACTTTCTTGGTAATTGGGGAGGTACAACACTGAATGCTTACTTAGTAATTGAGTGGGTATACTACAAAGTTATTGATGTGAGCAATGTAGGTTCACTAACATGGAATAAAATGGTTAAAACAAAATAAAACAGCAAGTAAGGCACAAATTGAGCATCAGAACAGCACCATGTTTTTGAAAAATAGTACATTACTCTCTGATAAACAACAAGCTAAGTAGGTACAGTACATAAAATCTGAAGTATTAAAATCAATGTTTGCATGGCTGTTGTTATGGTAGTTAAAAAGCAAATGCTTTTAACCAGCCTGCTTAGACAAGAAAGGAGGGCAAGTCCAAGGAATGACACAGGGAGATGATTACAAACAGATCATGTGCTACTTCTGCAAAGAAAATGAATATGCACTATCCTTCGTAAATTCATTAATTTTATTTTCAAGTCTCTGCTTTTCCCTTTCAGAGTCATGAGAGCTAAACCCTCCCCCAGAAGGAAGAGGAATGTGCAATAACAAATAATTCTGATTCAGCAGCATAGTTTAAAAACTGACTGGAATAATGGGTGGTCAGAAGGAATGAATTTCTACAAGGATATATAATATCTAAAGCTATACAGAGACCCAAAGGTATTCAGACAGGTAAGATTGGTTAATATTTATTTGTAAACTTATGCGTCTGAAAAGAAATCTTATGAACTGTACATTTCCACAATGTGATATCAGTATAACCAACATTTAATATATAATATAGTGAAAAGAAATCTGTTGAAATGTTTGTATAGACAAGGAAGGCATGACCCAATGGTACTGCTTATATAAATAAATAAGCCAAGAAAATCTGGGCCTGTTTGCTATGAAATAGAATGCTGCGACTCTGGAAAATATGAATGTGAAGGCAGCAGAAAACCAAACCCCTTGGCATTCTGCTTTTATTTCTTACTTCCAGGATAATCAAAGACTGCTCCTAAAACAACCCCAGAACACAATATGCAATGCCCATGATAAACATGAGAGCAGTATAACCTCTGACCTTTTAATATAAATGTTTTTTAATAAACAAAATTTGTTCTTTAAAATGAATTGCTGCCTTTAGTTGCAGAGCTTTCTTTCTTAAGCAATTTGTAAATCCCATTTCAAGGAAAAAGAAAAAAACTCTTCCTACCAGCTCATGCCCCCTGTTTACAGCTTAAGATAGGACAGTTTTTTCTTTCTCTGCAGGAGATGAATCAAGGCATAGTGTGATGGGGAAGTTAAGGGTAGGCAAGCCAGAAAAAAATAGGAAAGGGCTAGGAAAAAAAGCATCCAGCATTAGTGAAATTCATGAGCCTGTACCAATGAGGCCGTCATCTATCCCCCTCCCAAACACCACTATCACCCCCACCTCCCATTTCATACATCAATTTCTATTCTGTGTTCATTAGTGGGCAGCTGCAGAGAATTCCCTACGGAGGGGACAGGGCTCAAATGAGAAACTCCATCATCGGGGCCATTTCACTGCACTCATTCATTCTCATTTTCAGCCCTCATTTCAACTCCCGTTTCCTCCCTTCATTTCTTCCATCTCTTGCTCTCTTCCTTCTCTTATTTTTATTTTTTATTTTTTACTTTTTCAGCCTCTTCTTCCTCAGTCTTGCTAACAAGGAACACCCTAAACCGACTTCATGTTTTTGTGTTTAACATACAAATAAAACAGAAAAGAAAATCCTGTTATACAAAAAAAAAAAAAAATCATACAATGAACACATTAACAAAACTCTATAAAGGAAATGAACCAATTCATGCAAAAAAATCTTTCTAACATAGAATAAAATGGTTAAAATGAAAGAAAACAGCAAGTAAGGCACAAATTGAGCATCAGAACCTCACCAGGTATCTGGAAAATAGTACATTACTTACTGTATGTGTATTTATAGCAAGATCTTTATTGTGCATGGTAACAGCTGTACCTGCTCATAGTTATACTATATGCCTGATTTCCATTCAAATTTTAAGACAGTTAAATAAAAAATAATTATTTACAACTATTGGCATATTTATCTGTTACATATCTCTAAAGATCTATAGTTGCTTATACAATGGCTGCTAAACCAGGTATTACATAATACTACTTCTAGATTACCCACAAAAATAAAATATTACTAGAAATGATTAATTCTGCAATAGCAAAAAGACACTCTATATCCATGCTTTAAATGTGTAGCAACATCACACCTGCTGATGTCGAAATGTGTGACAATCTTATGCTGTATTCCACTTCAGCAGTAACGTTATTACAAAATGGCAAACACCCAAGCATGTGCTATTGTTTAAAAGCATTACATATTAATGCCAAGTAAGGCATTCTATTGTCTGCACCGCAGTGGAATAATGAATAGTGGTTTACTCACAGTGGGTTAAATTATGAGGATGAGTGCTCTCACCCTATGTGTAGTATTATCCCACCATGACCCACATTCTCGAGTGCCTTCATGCTACTATAAAATGGCTTTGTGCTGTTTTTATTCTTTATCTTCAAAATATCACTGATTTTATTCTTTATCTTCAAAATGTTACTGTCTTTAACAGCTCTACAGAATCATAAACATGTCTCCTTAGATTCAAATATCCCAAATCTATTTTAATTAGCCCTTAATTCACCAAATCTACTTCTTTATGCACCTTTATACTATTCACTGGCTTGTTTATTTTCTGTCAATGCTCACAAAATGGAATGTCACTAACAGAACTGGAACTGTAGTCCCCATTATTGCATAGCAAAAAGCCTTGCAGACATCCATGGCTTTTGTTCTAGCCACAGTAGGTTAAATAGCAGAGGTGATTACACTGGTCAGCAAATGACAATACAAAATGAGAACGCTCATGAACAGCAAAGAAATGCCATGAAAACCCTTTCTGTGGAACACCGTGTCATGTCTTTAAATTAGGCGTGTGTGTGTGTGTGTGTGTGTGTGTGTGTGTGTGTGTGTGTGTGTGTGTGTGTGTGTGTGTGTGTGTGTGTGTGTGTGTGTGTGTGCGTGTGTGTGTGTGTGTGTGTGTGTATGTATGTAAGGTTATAGTGAATCAACTGACAAGCAATTTAATATTTTAAAGTTCCTTTATTTTTACAGCTTAGTTGAAGGGCTTCATTATGCAAAGGTGATGGCAGTTAAGAATAAAAGGTTGTAATAATTTTTAATTCTGTTACCAATGAGTACTGAATTTTTACCACAGCACCAGAAATCAGCAACAGAATCCAAAATTGTAAGGTAAGCTAGATTGTTGATGTTTGCAACCATTTTTTTTTCAGGTTTGACAACACTTGAAAGCAACACAAATGTGAAGCTGCTCTAACACATAAAATTGGTAATGTAAACTAGAAAAGAGCATAACTAGAACAGAAACTTGTGTAATTACAGTAAAGCTTTAGTTTAAAATATGCATCCTTTTTAATCAGGTGATAGTTTGGAAGCTATGCCCCATAAAATCAGTAAGTCTGTCTCGGTTACTGCAGTTGTGGCATCACTACAAGAAGTGTGATGAGGAGGAGGTTGTATAATCGACTTGAAGAGTAACTCATAAAGCTGTTTGAGAATCGAGTATATGTAACAGATACAAAAGAGAGAATCTGAAGTGACGCATAATGCTAGTGGTAGTGTAAAAGGGGACAGCAAAGGAAACAGTGAGTAGGCGTGAATTAGACATGAGTAAGAGTGGAAATAAAAAAAAACACAGAAGGAGAATATGATGTGTACGATCCAAAATAATAATAATAATAATAATAATAATAATAATAAAAATCTAAAAAGATAAGGGGAATGAAAAGTTATCTGGGGGTGTCAAAGATGGAAATGCAGAGCTGATAAAGGCAGCAATCCTTTTAGGAGGGACTAAGGTATACATTGTGATGATAATGTGACACAGGACAGACACAAAAAAAGAGCAATACAGAGACAATGGAAAATATGTATTAGATGGGACAGGAAAATATTAGAGGAAATACATGAAATGGCACAAATCTGTGGAGCAGATTTCTCCTCACACTGGGAGACTCCATTACACAAGATGTGTGATGAATAGGCAAGGGGAAGAACAAGAGCTTATTTTGGGGTGGGGACTACACCAGCTCTGCTAGTAAGCAAAGAAGATCATGACAAACAATTAATTCTCTATGTGGGGACAAATGATACAACAAGTTAGAAGTTGTGACGATAAAGCAAAGAGCCACACATGCAGGGATTTGCCAGAAGATAGTTGTTGAATGGCTTTCTCATAGACACGGTCAGTATTTTGTCCAAGAAAGGCAGGGAAAATATGAGTCCAAAAAAAGACAGCATTAATGTCTGCCTGGGGAATTACATAGAAGAATCTGAGGCATATCAGCAGGCATAGCTGTATTTAAAGTGAAGACTGGAGGAACATGATGAAAGCTGGACTAGGAAAATATATTACATTAACAATCCTTTTAAACCGAGTGCCTCTGGGAAAAGTCACCTGTAAGGGTGCAGCCAATTGAGGGAATGAGGTTGTAAAGCAGGAAGCACACAACAAAAAGAACCATATTAGGTAAGGGAAATGATGGTGCCATGCAGGGCCAGAAGCCTGGTTAAAATGTCACTGGTGTGTCATAAAAGAAATGCGAGTTGCTTTAGCCAGTGACTAGGATGTGTTGCCTCCTAGAGTCAAGGAGGTGTAAAGAGAGCAGAGGCAATGACAGGTAGTATGTGATGATGGCAGTGAGTGCAGGTTAAGGGCAGTGTGGAGGACAACCCCAGTGAATAAGACAAGGTATGGTCAAAAATATGCAGCCTTTGACACTAGAAGGGGGACCTGCTTGCTGATTGTGCATGAAAGTAAGAGTATGCAGAAAGGAAAGATGACGAGTGACTCACATGCAGGATTAGGAAGCAAACAAGGAGAAGGAAGATCATGGAGATAGGCGATGTTCATAACACTGGGAGATGTCTGTGTTAAAATAATAACAAAGTAATAGGAAACAGATGAATCTGAACAGGTAGTTGAACCAGACCAAAAAGTGAAAACAGAATGACATAAATAAGCATTTTCACCCTAATCATTACCACTGCTGTAAGGACAAAAATGGTAGAGGTAGGCGAGCCTTTGGCCAGTCATTCTTGGAGTATTGCTGGGAAAAGTAGTAGGGACAAAGGTTTGGGACCACAGAAGACAAGACATCATCTGTGTGGGTGTGTAGTTAGAAAGAATATGATGTGTGATATGTCTGTGAGGAGATAACAAACGGCTATAATTGACAAGAACGGAATGAGGATGGATGGGGAAAGTGCAACCAGACTTTAAGATGTAGACCAAGCCAGTTATCATACTGCAGGGTGTCAGGAAAAGAAAAGGGTAAGGAGAGTAGAATGGCAGTTACCCTGCAAGAGCAATGAGAAACCGGCAGCAATAAGCAGAGGAACGGGGTAGGAATAAGACTAACATGGTATGAAACATAGAGGAGGAGGAGGGGGAAAGGGTATGAGAGATTAACAGAGCAATTGAGACTTGCGCAGAGAGAGTGGTTGAGGCATGCGCAGGTCAGAAGAAAGTGGTGTGTGCATGGAAGGAAATGAAAGAGTTAGACTGGCAGGGGAATAGGGAGTCCTACAAAAAGGAGAACTGGTGATAGGAGAAAGGGGTAGGGCAACAATGATATGTATGGGATACGACTGATGCACGGCAAAAGCTAATACAAGATCGATGAACTAAAAAGAAAACAGAAATTGCAAGTAGGCCTGGGCAGTGAGTAGGGAGTTGAAGGGAACTGGTTCTATCTCTGATATGCAGGTGAAGGTTATACCACTGATACAAGACATCAGTGAGGTCGACAAAAGAAAATGTGATAGTGCAAAGATGAGTGCTAAAGGTGTGCAGCAACAGTAGAATATATATGTACCTGACGGGACTGAGAGCAAGTGGAAAGATTATGGGAGGGCACAGCAGGCAGAGTTATATCGGAAGAAATTGGACAGCTCTTGAGGGTTTAGTTATTTGTTGCCATTAGGGATGGAAACAGTGGGTGGCCGCAGTGGTGCAGCGGTGAGTGTTGCTGCCTCACAGCAAGAGGTTCTCCAGTTCGATCCTCAGCTCAGGTGCCTTCTGTGCAGAGTCTGCATGTCCTCCATGTGGTCGCGTGGGTTTCCTCTGGGTGTTCGGTTTCCTCCCACATCCCAAAAGACATGCTGTAGGTGGATTGGACACTCTAATATTGGCCCTAGGCATGAATGTGTGCATGTGTGTGCCTTCTGTGGAAGGTTGGGCATCGGGCTGACAACTCGACACAGTAAAACTCCACTGCCAATCATGAGCGGACAGGTGATCCGCTGTGGCGACTCCTAACCGGGATAAGCCGGCAGTAGAAGAAGAAGAAGGGATGGAAACAATGGGAATAAGTGTAAAATAGTGGATGAATATGTATACGAAATTGTGTTCAGAGATCTAGAGCAAAGAGCTGTAAGGGGAAGATGGGAAGTGTGGAGACTGCTGTAGGAAGGTGACGATGCTATTAAGGAGAGGGGAGAGGTGGTACTGGTTAAGGGTAAAAAACAGAAAACCAGACAATGTGGGGAGAGTAAGAGTCTTTGTGCAAAAGGGATTACAGCAACATGATACTGAAAGATGAAAAATAAAGGGGGGGGGGCTAAGGCTGAGGGATGTGCAGGAGCAGTGGAGCTCGGTGAAGGGGAGTAATGAAGTACAGTTGTGATGTGTACAGGTCAATCCTGAGTGCCTGAGGGCAGATTATTTTGTGTTCACTGAAAGTTACTGGGCATCAAAATTCTGTTTTTGTAGACAACTGAGATTGTCAATTCATGCTTATTTGTTTAGTAAATTTAACAAAAAGATTTAGGTAAAAACATTAATTAGTTGTAGTTGGTCTTCTGCCCCAAAATGTATTAAGCATGCAAACCTTTCATAAACAGAAAGTTGAACAGAGCCTCACAAACCACATCTGGAAAACAGACTACAGCATTTAACCAGTAAAGATACATCTGCATTCAACTCGTATTCAATTACAGTCTGTTAGAACAACTAAGTCAGTCATGCGAATCTAGTGTAGAGCCCAGGAATTAATTCTTAGGCCTAAAATACAGACAAAGCTATTTAAACCTATGTCTGTATTTTACTTCCCATCTCCTTAGATAAGTGTAACACAGATTCCATATCAGTCTACTCTGACTAGTTTGATGTGCAGTTGATAGCTAGCTATATAGTTCAATGTACAGGGAAAACAGACTTGAAAATAATCACAACATGAATAGCAAGCCATCTGCTTCTTAGGATTATAGGTCATAGGAGTTTACTAGGCTATCGACCCGGAGCTCATTTCAAGCCTAGCCACTACATCCCAATGTAATACCATAGATACACTCGTCAATACCGAGAATTGCATTTAGTAATGATTGCCCATGTCCAGGAGGGCTGTGGGCGCTATCCCCAGTAAGAATTTATGGTGCCCCATCGCCTGATCCAGGTTTGTTTTGAACAGTGTCATACATGTGCTCTATTTCACATGAATTGGTAGCCTATTCCAAAGATATGGCAGTCACTGGGAGACAAATCTGTCCCTCCAGCATGTCCTATTTAAGTCGCAGGTCACATTTAGGTCCCTGGAGCAAGTAGTTCTATCCCCGTTTGATTTATGGATGTGCAGCAAGTTCATTAGGTTCGGGTCTCCCCAAGAAATGTATAGTATACAGAATATAGTGACAGGGACTTTAGTTGGTCTGTGTAAGGCACATGCTGATAGATTAATATAGACTAACTGCTCTTGTGGGCCTAGCCAAATACCCCATGTGAGAATCAAACCCTGCACTTTGTGTTTGTAAGGTAAACACCTTAACCATTATACCAACCTGTTCTTGGCTTACATAACAATACACATCTTGTTGAATATATGGTATGCACTGTAAACTGTTTCTTCCAAAACTTAAATAAGCAAAAAGTAACATGGTGTGGGTATATCGGGGCTTTACCTCTGCCTTATTGTAGTCCTTGCAGAAAAGTACAGCCAAGTTATTTCATGTCATTAGAAGTGGATAAATACTCTGTACCTCACATTGTGGATGACATCACTGCAGCTACATACTGTAGTAACAACTACAGGGTTGTACAAAATGTGTCTGAAATAATATACTGAGGTTGTGCTTAATGACCGCCTTGTCTTAGGTACAGAATGACCAATCAGAGCTCAGAATTTTTTTTTGCCATTATATGCTGCACACAACAGCAGCAAAACAAACATTTCAGTGAAACCATTATTTGTACTTCAAACCAAAAAAAATCTGATATTAAAAAAATACATTGCCCTGTCATATCTGTTCTGATAACTGTTTAAGTGAGTCGAGGTGTTACTGTGCCAAGCATCTTGATGGGTTCTATTCATGTCGTCAAGTTGCTTTCATTCAAGTCACAATCCATTCATCCAATTCAGTGAATAGGCGTTCACTTACAATTTTTCTAACTTAACTCTGCTAACCCCCCCCCCCCCACAAAGTTTTGTGACCTCAGAGTTCATTTTAAATGTATTATTGTACTTAGTGCAAAGAAGAAGCCTCCTGCATGGAAGTGTTGGGGCTTGCTCCCTATGTGAAAGACTGTTAATGAAAGCTTATGTGTTCAGAAGGACTTGAAGGATTATGTTTTGATTGATACTGTCTCTACATGTAACAGATCCATCATAACATTGTAGCCAGAACATGGTCGATTTCTTTCTTATGTTTTCTTTTTCTTGCCCAAACAATTCCATGAAACAGCCAGAGAAAGCTGCAAATAAAATAAAACACAATAAAATGCATGAATACATTAAAATGAGAATGCCCTGCATGAACTGGAGAACCTTACCTTAATAAATATTAATCACCTTTGAGGTTAAGGTAAAGAGTGAGATGAGTGGAAGTTTGACATTAACAAAACTGGACCTGAAGAAATCATCAACTACTTTGTAAACAATGCAACCCGGTTGCTTTATTATTGTTTATTTCTGTTAAAGTTATTCAGACGTATCGGGTGAGGGTGAAGGGGCAACCCATTATTGCACCTGTTTATCTTTGGTTCCTCACTGAGAAAAAAAATGGATAATCAATGCTCCCCACTTCCTCAATTTAAAACTCAGCAAACCCATGTTAGCCTTTGAACCTGAGTTGTGAATAGTAACAATGCCCACACTTCATTCTAAGCGATTAAATCAACAAACTAGTACTGTTAAAAACAGTTTTACAGCTGGAGACTCATGAAATACAAGCTACAGCTCTACAGTCTGCATCTTTTCACACTGATTTACAAAAATAAGAATAACAGCAATTTTAAACATTGTTAAATTAATAACCATCTCTTTATCTGAGATGGTTGGATGTCAGGAATAATGACAAATTTGAGATGTGAAAATCTCCCTGGCTAAAAGGAAGAACTTTTTAAAGCAAAGCCAAAAAAAAAAAAAAACCTTCCACACAGCTGTGGTGGCATCATTCAGAATATTATAGATAATGCAAGTAAATATACCCAAAGGGGCTATAAGCAGGAGAACTGAGTGGGTGATTAAACTAGGGCAATTTAAAAATATTCAGAAGCAGTGCTTCACAAAAAAGAGGTGTATTTTGTGGCATAAAACTTGAACTAAGAAAATCTTAGCTAAAAGCATCCATGTCTGCAAACTAATGCCTAGCACAGGAAATAACTAAGACAAATTCGAGGAAAATTAACTTCATAGCCCTCCGTTTCTGAGGCTCACACCAGTATGCACAAGTACCAGCAGTAAAGTTTAAGTGTAAATGGGAATAACTCAATTATTACTAGAAAAGCATAAGGCAATGAACAGAGATAAGTCAGACATCATGCAAAACATAAAATTCAAAAGCATCTGTGCGCTGCATCTGTCTGACTCTCTCACTTTCTATCTTTTCTGTCATAATATTGCCGAAGTTCTTCTGTACTTTCACTCTCATGAATCTTTTCATTGCCTTTCCCCAATCATTTCTGCTAGGAGCCTTTTTTCCATAGATCCCCACCCTTTTAATAAGAAATACTTTCTGACATTACTCCTTAGCGTGGCTCATTTTGACATGATGTCATAACTTTCCCATCCCCAAAGATCTGCCCTTCTTTTCTTTTCTGCCAGGAATTTGCATTGTTTGTGACATTCCTATCTCACCTCCATCCTCAAGGACATATCAAAGTTCTTCATGCCTTTTTGCATTACATTCTCTGAGGACTAGCTCTGTGTGTCTTGCTTCTCCTGAATTTCCTTCTGCCCAGCATTTCTCCTTACACGACTAGCTGTAGGGTCACGCTAGCATTCTATGCCATAGCAGATGCTTTAGTTCTACCTTTTGTGCCTTTCATTATACATTTAATCATCAGAGAGGCTCTCTCATACCACTTCCCTTTAGTTGCCTTAGTTTAGCTTGTACGATAGAATTGGTTCCACTGTAAAAAACTGATGACCAACCACATGAATGTAAACAAGGCAGTCTTAAAGGATCAAGATTCAGATCCTCAAACCAGAAAACTGCACTATGCAATGCCATCATTCATGGCAGGGGGAGAAGACCCCCCTCCCCCCGCAACTCTATATTTCCCTTACTTATATACTAACTCCACAGTCCCACAAACATGGTTAACAGACCGCCACCCTACAATCAGGAATGATGCAGCTAAATAAATTAGAATCTTGCTGAATAATTAATGCATATGGAAGATGATTAGGGAATAGTAATGTGAGGGATATGAGACTGGGCAAGATATCAACAACTTATATACTGACTAACTAGAATAATCAAGGTCCTTTTTTTTTAAATATGAGCATCAAAATTCTTCTTCCTTTACCCTTCTGCACTCCAAGTTGTCTCCTACCTCTTTCTTCTGTTCTGTCTTAGATATTTAATGTTTAATAAAGCATTAAAAACCCTCCTATTGTATAAATCCTCCCCTAGATTAATGTTATTTTATCCTAGGTGCCCAGTTTTGTCAGTGAGACGTTACTACCACATTTCAATCTATCCTTCCAATCTAACAACATTCTGGTAAATTTTGTTTCAATCCCTAATATAGTCACTACCTTTCTGCAACCGCAGTGTCATCCACAAATGGGGATACTTATCCATCTGGTGTATCCACAGCATTACAAATGATAGAATGTATCTGTGCTGCCACTAGGGTCAGCTTCTGTGGCATTCCAGTGTCCATGGCTATTTTCTCCTGACCAGGATTCATTTATCACAACCACCCAATCATTACATTACAAACAGGAAGGGGAGAAGCAAGTTATGTCAAAACATAGTGACTCTCTTCAGGTAAACAAGGTTTGTAGTGACATATGTCTGAGATGTTAAAAATCACCTGCCCACAAAGATGGGTTTACCATCCTAGTTGAATGTTTCCACTATTAAAATGCAGTAGACAAGTTGGTTAAGTTCTACATTAGCAATACTGTGGCCAAAAAGAGTCCTTGATCTTTGCTATTTTACCTCCACGTTTTCCTGAAAACTTTATGTTTAGCCACAATATTGCAAGAAAAATACATAAATTTGTTTAGAGAAGTGAGCATGCATACAGAGACCATAAAATCATTTAGGCACCTAAAACCTGAAGGCAGACCCTATGTGTATGCAAGCAGCCGCAGCAAAAATACTTAATTTTCTCAAGAAATTCCATTTTTTTTAAATTTATTTATATCTGTTATCCAGGGTAGTGGACCAATCAATACTGAGCAATTTCAGGATATAGGATTTAAAAAATACAACTCAGAAGCGAAATAACTGTTTTCCTTCCCACTGCTATATCTGTGGTGAAGACTAATTTGAAGCTATGTTGACTACAAAACTGTAAGAGCTAGGAAATGGAGATACTCATCCACGGCATCACAGACATATACCACAGGCACACGCCTGTTGGTTGGAACGTCTAAACAGCTATATATGGAGTCATTCCTTCTTTCAAAACAGAGGTACTCAAATTATAATCTGAAGAACTGTATTTTAAAAGTGCTACTTTTCTGTTTCAGTTTCACCAAAGAAAGAATAGATGTAAATACACAGTTTTGTGGGGAAAAAACAAATGCGTCTTCTTTCCAAGTAATAAAAGAAAAATCAGTATCAGAAGTGATCATAATAAGTAGCTTGGGATATAGGAGCTGCAGGGAGCTTGGGCCCCATAAAACAGTTCAGTCAGATAACTGTCCATCTGATATCTTGTGGTCGATGCTTTGTTCATTCTCAACCAAACGCTCATGACTTATTGGGAAACCTGGATGAGGGGAGATGGGGAAGAGAAATGAGAAAATGGAAAAGAGCCTCCATTGTCTGCTTTACCCAAGAAGTCCACTTCCTGGATGTGCTCATATGAAAAATTATGAAAAGCTCACACTTGTACATCAGCTCATGCCAACAAAAAACCAGTCTACCATGCACCATTACTATTTCAAAGTTGTCTGTGCACCGAATCAACCTAAAGGTCACCACAGCAATGCAAATGTCCTCCCTTTGGCAAAACTGACCAGGCTGTTGGCTTACTACCATGCATTCCTTCCTTGCCATCCAGCCTGTTACTACCCCGGCTGCTAATCAATACAAACCTGGCATCAGTGGATCAATTGCCACTTTGCCAGATGACTGGCCATCTAATCACCATACCTGAACATTTTTAAAATGTCTTCCCTAGTGGTGCCAGCCAATCAAGTTATCCATTCCAAGGACAAACTCTCTTGTATGCAAATCACAACAAATGTATTTGTAGGACCACGCTGTAATCTGCATCTTAGTCCTAAACACTTCACCTTAGTGGCATGTACACTGTTATAGCTCCCACTTCTTGACATTCACAGTAACTGTGTATCCTTCCTGAAAGGGAAATAAAATATTGACCTGTAATGTTTACTGTGTCATACACAAATAGCTGTATTTGAAGGGGGGGTGCAAAAAGCAACAAAAAAGGACCAACGCCAGATATTATGTAAAGTGACTAAGCAATTATCAGGACTATCTTATCCCCAATATCGATCAAAGCTTTGATTTTAACTTTCGTTTAACTTCTAAATGAAACTGTCACCTGATCAACTGTTAGTTAAGCAAAGTATTTCAATTATAAAATGACAGGAATTCTGACGTTGGTTGCACAACTACTGAACAGCTTCCAAAGTAGTTAAAAAAACACCCAAGAGGAGAACATCGGACCAAGCCAATGATGCTTTCAAGAATGCCTTGTAAGCTGGCTTTGGCAAAGGATGTCCTATCTCCACAGTGCAAATCCAAGGCACAGTGCTCAGTGAAAATGTTCACAGAACACCACATGGAAGTAGCCAAAATGTCTGCCTTAGCTACATTCCTAAAGCATGCAGTAAAGACAGCCACTCCATTAGGCTGATGATCTTTAGCTAGATTAGAAAAAGGCTACTGTGCCTGGAGACAGGAAATAAAACATTCACTTTGGACATTATCTGCTTAGAAAATGGCATCCCATCTATACCTGAAGCAAATGACACAAACAACTGGTCCTATTAGTGGAAATTTTCAGTCATGTCCACTTAAAACTAAAGCTGCATGAAGGATATGAAGAAGTGTGTCACTTCTATTGTTAGTCTTTGGGGAAAAAATGGAAGATGAAGAAACTGGTTACAAGAAATATCTGAGACTACTTCTCAAGGACAACTTGCCTTGTGGAACACCAAGTATGGCTCCTTTTATATGAAAGCATAGTCTCCCAGGATCCTCTTAAGGGAGATAACTGCTATTAAAAAGAGGAGCTTCCAGAAGACAAACTTTAGGGCAGTGGAAAAATCTGGGTTAGTGGAGTGGCCAAGACATTTTTTTTTTAAACACAAAATTTAGATCCCTCAAGGAATGTGGGTCTGGCTGTGAGGCCTGAGTTGTAGTTCCCAACAGAAGAACTAATGCAAAAGTGTATGCTGCACTAAGGTTCTAGTATCTGAAAATTCTAGAAAGCAGACAAGACGTAATTATTGCACTCTCAACTTGAAGTAATTCATCCCGAGTGAAACATATACCTAAGGCAATCCAGACATTCCTAAATAGCAAGCTTCGACCTCTGACCTCCAAACAGAAGTGTTTTCATTCTGCATTATAGAGAGTACATCTAAGATGTTTATGAGACACATAAATAATCTGCAACAGCAAAGAACAGAAGCATAAGACCTTCTGGAGGAAATAACCTCCGAGATCTAGATTGACTCATGAGATTTAGATTAAAACTCATGAACAAAAAAACAATGACTGATATCCGGCTTAAAACCAGCCCCAGGTCACTACACAGCAAAAGACCTGAAAGCTCTCTCTCTAGAGATAACACAAGGCAGCAAGGCTGAGTCTGGGGACTCTCCATGCTGATGGTGACTAAAGCATACTTAGGTCAGGGGAGGGAGAGGAGGAAATTCATAGGTGAGCAGACGTCTACAGTACATGACAGGAGGAAGACATCCACTGTCCACACAGCTGTTTTTGCAAACAGAATGCAGGAGCAGCAGGTTTTTCCCAACTCATGAAGTGTTTATTTTATTTATTTACATTTTTATTTATATTTTTTGTTTCCAACTGGGTTGAGGTTCATTTTCAGTGGAGGGCTGGGAAATGTCTGCTTAAGAGACTTTATCTATATTTCATAACAAATAAATGGAAACCGAGGGACTCAAATTTAGGACTACAGGACAAAGCTCATGAGCAACTCGTAGCCTTAATTTTCCGACAGCTAAACTGTTAAACTGAAAATCAGATGACCTCTGCAGCAGAAAAATAAATTTCCACAACTTTCCAGAACAGGCCAAGCCTCTTCCTCAGCATTGTTGTTAAACAGATTTTTGCTATCAGCTTGTAGATAGCCACCAGCAAATTCTGATATCTCAGTACTCTTTCCTGAACTTTGAAGTCCTGCATACAAAATGCATATGATGTTTATTGATCATTTAGGTAGTACAGCATAGCTAGAGAGCAGTAACAGCTCTGCTAGCACTTGGAAAGTACTTCTGAGCGTTACTTCATTCATTAGCAAGGCTCTTTCCAAACAGCATGACATTTCTTGGATAAACTAGGAATATGAATAAGTATACAGTTGTGAAAATGAGGCATTCAGCACTATGGAGTGCTTTAGCCTTGACTGACTAAATGTGGTACCTGTCAGTAGGTCCTTCGATGACACAGCCACAACACTGACAACTGCAGTGGTCATAATGAATTCTACTTTCTTGGTTTTATAGTGGCATAAACAAATGGCACCTGTTAATGTTTACATTATCTGTCACAACTCAGGAGAATATCTGCTAAAGTTAAATATTGCCCTGCATGCCATGAATGGTACATGTATTAAGAAAATATACAATTTTGTTATTCATTTGCCTGACTAGCTTGGTCTGCAAAGCTATGGAAAGGATCATCATGGACCTCATAAATAAAGATATTGGGGACCTACAGACACTGGATCCTACCCAGTTTGGCTTTGTTAAGGGCAGATCCTGCCTCTTAAACCTGGTTGATTTCTTTGAAACAGTCACCAAGGCCACTGACAAGGGGAAGGTGGTCCACACAGCCTACCTGGACCTCGCAAAAGCCTTTGATACAATACCCCACTCGGGCATTATAGATAAGCTCACCAGCTTAAATATAAACCCCTATGTCACTAGATGGGTTGCAAACTGGCTCAAGGACAGAACCCACATGGTTAGAATTGCTGGAGCCATGTCAGACTCCAAACCAGTTACAAGTGGCGTCCCACAAGGCTCAGTCCTGGGACCTCTCTTGTTCAGTATATATTTCTCGGAGGTACAGGCCAACACGGAAGGACTGTGGCACCAAGTCTGCAGATGACTGCAAACTGGGTGCCATAATCGACACTCCAGCCGACACAAGCATCCTCCAAAAGGGCCTCATAGAAACAGACAACTGGTGCCAGAGCCATGGCCTCAAGCTAAATGCCAAAAAGTGTATAGTCATCCCCTTTGGCAAAAACAAAGTGCCCACAAATTACCACATAGGTGGTAATCCATTAAGTACAGAAGAAGTAATTAGGGACCTGGGGACCCAAGTTGATAGCAATCTCTCATTTGACAACCACGTGGGCAAAGTGGTTAGAAAAACATTTTATATAGCCCACCTAATCATGAAGGGATTCACATCTAGATCAGGGGAGGTCATCATGCCTCTTTACTCATACCTCATCATGCCCATAATTGAGTACAATGCCCCTTTTGGGATGTACCTTACCAGACACCTGCAGCAAACTGGAAAGACCCTAAAAGTACCTCACCAAGAGGATCAAAGGGCTCAAACAGATGCCATATGCTGCCCGGTTAAAGAAACTCCAGCTCTACTCAGTGTCATACCGCCTGCTCAGAGGCGATCTGTGCCTGACGTATAAAGCCATGTCCAACCCGGAATTAATGGACATGCTGCACCTCAGAAAATCCAAATCCCATCAAGCTACACGCTCGAGAGACTTGAACCTCAGCACTGAAATAAATAGGACATGCTGGAGGGACAGATTCATAACCCAGAGTCTCCCTTCACTCTGGAATAAAATCCCAGTCCAGGTTAGGCAGAGTCCCTCATTGACTCTCTTCAAGAGGAATCTTGATGGAGTGGATGGGAGATCATAGGTTTACCCCTGGTATCACTTCTGTGTCACTGTTAGACAGAGGCACAGTATACTAACCTCAAAAAAGGGCATGGCAAAATTAATTTAAAATGGGTGGCGAAAGCCAAACACACTCTGGCTAGGCTTATAAATGCCCTAGGGCAGATAGCCTAGTATGAACCTATGAACCTATTAAGCACAGTTCCACTTGTTAAGCTCTAGTTTCAAGGTACATTATTAACAGCTGTCAGCAACACCACAAAAGAATGCTGGGAAGTACAAACAGCATTAAAATCTGTTAAACATTTCATACATATTTAAAATAAATACTGAATGAAACATCTTACAGTGGTTAAACTTGGTAGTGCTTCCCACCACTCTCCTGTGGTGCTCTCTGTGCAGCAGCAGCAGTAAGTGTGGCACAGCTTTCAAAGATGTAAAACACTTGGCACTCCTAGTGTCACAGCTTTCAAAGCTGTACAAAACTTGGCACACCTAGTGTCACAGCTCTCAAAGCTGAGAAACACTTGGCATGCCTAGTGTCACAGCTTTCAAAGCTGTAAAACACTTGGCACGCCTAGTGTCACAGCTTTCAAAGCTGTAAAACACTTGGCATGCCTAGTGTCATAGCTTTCAAAGCTGTAAAACACTCGGCACGCCTAGTGTCACAGCTTTCAAAGCTGTAAAACACTTGGCATGCCTAGTGTCACAGCTTTCAAAGCTGTAAAACACTTGGCACTCCTAGTGTCACAGCTTTCAAAGCTGTAAAACACTTGGCACTCCTAGTGTCACAGCTTTCAAAGCTGTAAAACACTTGGCACTCCTAGTGTCACAGCTTTCAAAGCTGTAAAACACTTGGCACTCCTAGTGTCACAGCTTTCAAAGCTGTAAAACACTTGGCACTCTTATACCCTTTTCCTCTAACTTTTGTATTACATGGGAGAAAGTAAAGCTTTCTGGAATACAAAGAATCATGATCAGGTTTCTCCAGTCATAACCCAGATGTTCTAGGTCCTAAACAGGGATGTCAAGATTCATTTATTTTATTTTTTATTTTACATTTGTTGACCGGGCTAGTCCAACTGGATATATCTCCATTTTCAGCAGAGGCCCGGGGAGAAAAGCTCCACATTTAAAAAGGAATTACATTTTAAGCACATAAAAAAAAAAATAACTCATAATACACATTATTACCTATTTCTAAAAACAAGACTAGTAAGAGTAAGAGCAGGGCAAGAGAAATGACAGAAAGTTGTCTGAAAAAAAAAGAGGAAGTTGAACAATCTAGGGAAAAAGTAACATCCAAATGAACAAACTAACAAGTTTTAATACCAAGAAGAGAGCTGAAAGATCAAGGAGAGAGAAGCAGTGAAAAAAGAGAGAGCAAGGATAAAGAGAAATACTAGTGAGTAAGAGATTTGTAGCCGTAAGGAGGATAGATGCAGAAGAGGACTTCACAGAGGTAGAGATAGAAAGAAAAAGAGAGGAAGCAGGATGGAAAGAAAAGTAGGGAGAGAGAGATGGATAAGATAGAGCAAATTACTTTAGTCAGGATTAGAGCATGGACACATCCAGTGGCTTTTAAGGTAAATTCTAAGTTTTTGTTTAAACAGAACAGTAGATGCAATGGAAGTAAGTTCAGTAGGTAATTGATACCAGTGTTTTCCAATAGTGTTAGAGAAAAGGGAATCACCTGCTAGGTTATTGGATTTGGTTAAGGTAACTAGCAGCTTACTTGATGAACGAAGGGAGTTCAGATTAGAGTAGGGGGTTATGAGGTTAGAGAGTATGGGTGTGTTTTGAGGTTGGTAGAATGCTTTTTGGACAAATGTCAGTTGAGACTGTAGCAGCATGTTAGACAATTCAAGCCAGTTCATCTCACAAACTTCATGCTTTTGGTGAATTTCTCTCTAAACATAACAAGTTGAATATGGAGACGTGTACATAATCCCTAGTATTTATAAAGCAGAATACAAAATGACTGCACAAACAGAATGTCAAAAACTGCATGCTGTTAAAACAACAAATTACTAGTGCAAAGACAACATACTTCTCCACAAGTCATGGACTGCCATACTTGTAACATGTGTGACAAACTTCACAATTGCAACACAGTCATTAACATAGAGATTCAAAGAACAGTTTGTTACTAAGAACACGCAGTGCAGCCTGTAAGGTACCACTCTATAGTTAAGAACATACAGTGCAGCCTGCAAGGTACCACTCCATGGCTAAGAACATATAGTGCAATCTGTAAGGTACTATTCCATAACAAAGAACATACAGTGCAGCCTGTAAGGTATCACTCCATAGCTAAGAACATGTAGTGCAGCCTGTAAGGTACCACTCCATAGCTAAGAACATATAGTACAGCCTATAAGGTACCACTCCATAATTAAGAATGTACAGTGTAGCTTGTAAGGTAACACTCCATAGTTAAGAATGTACAGTGCAGCCCATAAGGTACCACTCCATAGCAAAGAACATACAGTGTAGCCTGTAAAGTACCACTCCATAGCTAAGAACATATAGTGCAGCCTATAAGATACTACTCTATAGCTAAGAACATACAGTGCAGCCTGTAAGGTAATACTCCATAGCTAAGAACATACAGTGCAGCCTATAAGATACCACTCTATAGCTAAGAACATACAGTGCAGCATGTAAGGTAACACTCTATAGCTAAGAACATACACTGCAGCCTGTAAGGTATCACTCCATAGCTAAGAACATATACTACAGCCTATAAGGTACCACTCCATAGATAAGAACGCACAGTGCAGCTTGTAAGGTAACACTCCATAGTTAAGAACATACAGTGCAGCCTATAAGATACCACTCTATAGCTAAGAACATACAGAGCAGCCTGTAAGGTTACACTCCATAGCTAAGAACATACATTGCAGCCTATAAGGTACCACTCCATAGCTAAGAACATACAGTGCAGCCTATAAGGTACCGCTCCATAGCTAAAAACATACATTGCAGCCTATAAGGTACCACTCCATAGCTAAGAGCATACACTGCAGCCTATAAGGTACCACTCCATAGCTAAGAACATACATTGCAGCCTATAAGGTACTACTCCATAGCTAAGAACATACATTGCAGCCTATAAGGTACCACTCCATAGCTAAGAACATATAAAGCAGCCTATAAGGTACCACTCCATACCTAAGAACACACATTGCAGCCTATAAGGTACCGCTCCATAGCTTAGAACATATAAAGCAGCCTATAAGGTACCGCTCTATAGCTAAGAACATACATCGCAGCCTATAAGGTACGGCTACATAGTTAAGAACATATAAAGCAGCCTATAAGGTACCATTCCATAGCTAAGAACATACATTGCAGCCTATAAGGTACCACTCCATAGCTAAGAACATATAAAGCAGCCTATAAGGTACCGCTCCATAGCTAAGAACATACATTGAAGCCTATAAGGTACGGCTCCATAGCTAAGAACATATAAAGCAGCCTATAAGGTACCATTCCATAGCTAAGAACATACATTGCAGCCTATAAGGTACCGCTCCATAGCTAAGAACATATAAAGCACCCTATAAGGTAAAGCTCCATAGCACTAGACAATAACTGCACTTCTGCTTCTGCTTCTGTTTGTAGCAGAGAATTCATATCACACTTAACAGATAAAGTTTCAGAAAACAGATTTCATATCACTACAAGTTTGTTTTAAATCTTGCAGCTTGTGACCTTCAGGTGTGTTTGCATTACCAGTCAGTCTTCTCAAGTCCTAATACCTTACAGAACTTAAGACATGAGTCATAAGATGAAACAATGTTCCAAAACTATAGATCTCCATGGTTTATCCAGTTATTTATTCAACTGTTCTTTCGTTTGAAAAACAGGCAAATGGGCTGCCCCAGTGGATTGTTTCTAGCCGAGATCCATGCACCTGGCAACACATCTAAAACTGTTCACATGGCTGACTATTTCTATCTGCTCTCGCCTAACAAATGATAACAACATAAGCAGAAACACTCATACCAAACACTATCTGCCTCTAATCTGACAGCAAAGCTTGACACTAATTATATTATACAAATATAAATACAAAGCACACAGAAATGGATATAAATGTGTTACTCATATCAGGAATGCCACTTCTCTGTCAAAAGCTTTTGTTGTGATCAGTTTTTACCTATGTGTGCTGCTGCTTTGTATTATATTGTATTGTACCTTGCAACTACTATTTTTACTTGTACTGTACTTCCTGGGCTGTGGATGAAATAAATCCTTTGTCAACCAGTCCACTATCCTATTTAACAGACAGACAGATAAATGAAAATAAGCTACACAGACACTATAGCAGATACAAGCATAAACTTGAAGGCAAATGTACAATTTGTGGTTGGAGTTTCAGTATTTTTTTTAATCTGTCTGAAATTTAGTATTGCTGTCCAGTTCAAAGTCCCACCGAAGAGCATGCATAGTTGTTGCCCCAGGGCTTTTGAAGTGATTGATAAAATGGTGTTCACATGCTGAAATCCAGTTTGAAAAAATCTAATTTTCTACAGTTTTTCTCACCCTTCCACAAGATAGGGCCTGAATGCAAGTCACCTGCATCTCAAGGTATGCACTATTCCATCTGTCCGCTGTGAAGATAGTGAAGATTAGAGAGGACCACAGACAAACGTTTCACCTTCCCTAACAGAAAAACAATAGTTCATAAAAAGAGTGAACTCCTTAACAGATGCAATATGTAATGACTTTTTTCTAATGAGATAAAGTTGATGAAAGAAAGATAAGATGGAAAATGATGTTCTCTTATCCTACAAACACACACACACATACACACACACACACACACACACACACACACACACACACACATACACACACACACATACACACACACACACACACACATACATGCAAGCACACTCATTCAGACAAACCTAAGTACAACAGATGTTCAGGCTTTACCAATAAACAGTGAGAATAAGTTATTTTGGGAACCTTTTCTTTCCGTTTCCTCTACAACCCTGTGTTCATCTTTACAGTAACTGTCTGACTAGCATTATATGTCCAGTGTGTGAAAAGAGCTGCAGATGGGTAAGGGGGGCTGAGCTTCTCCTCTCACTGTTAAACAACCTTCATATCTGCATTTAAATACCTAAGGAGTGCAGACACTACACATTCAAAATATCTTGTTTTTTTTTAATCTACTGCACGTGTTGTAAGGGGGGGGGGTGCAAAAATCATTCTGTATCATGGGACCCAAAAAAAGGGAGATTTTTCGGATGACCAGCATAACAATTCCTTGTTACACTAGTATATATTTTAACCAGGTAAGACCCTCTAGGCTGAATTGCCTCTTTCCAATGTTACGCACTTGTTTTGTTTGGTCTGGTTCAGTGACTTGCACAGATGCACACAGTGTACGCATGCAGAGTAAGGGATCAAACCCAGGGCTATAATACCTAGCTTCTTTTTAACACCTTATTGTAAAATGAAGTCCTATATTGTTATCTTTCCCCATATCATTTAAACACAGTTGTCAGCATCATCATCAATTGGTTATTGAGCTGTAAACAGGACTGGTACTGTTAGATGTGTCACTGTTTCTCATTCTTGCTTTTTCATTCTCCAGACAAGTTGACTAACTAGGATTTGAATAACTGCAGTCAGGTGATAATTAAGCTGTTCTGTCTTTGCACTGTACACTAGCCAGCCAAAAAAAAAAAAAAAGAATACCAATGAAAGATGTATGACTTCCACAGTTTCTGTCAATGGTAATTCAGAGCTGCCACTGTGCATTGGCTGTACGGAGATCGGAACTTGCCGGAACGCTAATTTACAGCTGAGGTGACAGATCCCTTCCAGCAGGGCCTTGATTTACACATGCAGTGCTATTATTTCCCTTTTAGGCTGGGATAATGGGCTAATAAGAAAGCTTTCTCTACCACCATTTCTGAGTCAGTCTTGGCCTCTCTCCATTGCACTCTGAGAGGCTGCTGTCTTCAAGACATCTGGCAGCATGGAAAGACAGGGCTGTAAGAGGAAGCCAAGAAGAGATTTTTAAAGATTTGTAATGCTTCTGGTGCTGTAGGTACAATGGCAGACATGTCCACAGGCAGCATTGAAAATGCATAGCAGTAAATATTTTGAAAGACCTTTGGCTTCTTGACTATCTCTCTAAGACTCAAAACTGTAAACACTTAGCAATGAAAGAAAAAGCCATATATGCTTTAAAAGAGCATAATATCTGTTATTATATGGGCAGTATACCAGCCCCAGGGTTGACTTATGAGGAAGTGAGGGCATCATACAGCTTGGAGGGGGTCCGATCTATGGAAGAAACAAGCAAACTGGCAGGTATTAATATGTATACCCCTTGCCAAAATATTTCACTTTTGAGTAGTAATGGTACTGCAGCAATGAAAACAGTGTGAAGTGAAGTGAAAAACAACAGGGATATGCAGGATTTGTTACTTCTATTCACATACATGTCATTACAAAGATGCCTACAAGTGTGTATATAAATAAATATATATATATATATATATATATATATATACACACACACACACACACACACACACACTCTCACACACACACACACACACACACACACACACACACACACACACACTCATACTTGTCCAAGCATCTCAAACATAATCTCACTCCTGTTATATAACATACAGTGCCATTATCCGTAAGGTGTCTGCCTTACCCTGCTTATGCTGCTTAATTTGAAATGCGTTATCCGTCAGTATTGGCTAATGATGTCTAACCTTCTGTGCCACTCTTCCGTAGGGCAATAACTATTCCTGGTTACAGCAAATTAAACTGTGTACCTCCCAGTGCCACAGCCCTTCAAGAATCTATCTATCTAGTCCTGTATGATAACTCTAATACTATTCAACCTTCTCTGCTATTGTTCTTTAAGCCACCCACATCATATGTTATACTCACCCCAATCGAGTCTTTTGAATTATTACTCAGGATTACATTTAACTCAGCTGGGAAGTCTCCGGCTTCAAAATCCTGAAGGGTATAGCTTCCACAGCCTCACTCTGCAGGCTACTACACCTCTGTATGAGTAAGTAATTTCCCAATATTTTCCCATGTCTCATACATGTGTCTGCATGATGAAGTCTCCTTCACTTTAACAAGTATTTACTCTATTGTATGCTGTCTGTGTGTGTGTGTGGGGTTATTTTAGTGTTAGATGACACAGACTGTACATCTATCTCTGTCTACTTTCCAAGGGTGCACCAACTCACACTCTATGACTTTGGAGTTATGAAGAGTTACTGTTTTATTCCCTGCCATTCAATCTTCTGCACAAAATGTTGCATACAGTATTCCTGGATGAAGACTGAAACCCTATGGTTCTTCTGTTAGTTTTTTTGAATTTGTAAGATTTCACCAAGGCAGTGCAAGTAAAGGTGCATCTGTGCCCACAAACACAACCTGATCATCAATAACTCATCTGCCATCTTAACCCACCTAGCATTACCTAAAATAAGAGTGTATTCAGCAAAGAGGTTAATAAGCAATGTCAAGATTCATACACCTCTCCCTGTTTGAAACATGACCTTATTCAAAGCCCCTTGCCATTATCAGCTTTGTCAGCTCTGTCAGTCATTAAGCCAGCCTTTCTTCCTGGTTCTCTATTTCCACCCTGGTGGTGGATCACGGATTTACAGATGCTCTCCATGCCTCATACAAATTCTGCTCTGTATGCCACTTGACACTGCCATAAAACAACATTCATCCTTCATACACATCGTGAGCCCCAAGCTGCCAAAAGGGTAGTCAGGGTGATCAGGACTGAACATCTCTTGGTCATCTCATCTTTCCTTGGGAACAGAAGCAGAGGAGAGACACCTTTCTAGCAGGAGATAGATGCAGACACAGAACACAAATTGAAACTGGGGTGGGCTTCTACCCATGTCAGAATGTGTCAATTCCAAACTTGGGAACAGTCATGCAGATAAGCACAGAAGAAGGAAGGAATGAGAACCATGACCTATCCTTCTGGCAGATACCACTCTGAAACTGTTATGGAGACTAGAAGGTTACATTTCCTGGAGAAAATGGTCTCCTTACTTTGGAAGAAAAAGAGTTTCTCCCTATAATGTATTATGTAGTAGAGTGTCACCTGGTTCTGCTAAGTAAAATCTGTCTGAATAAAAGGCAAAGAAAGCAGAACTCCTAGGGAATAGAAAAAAAAAATACCTGATATAAAAAAATAATAATACATAATTGCTGTACTATTTAGATAAATATTGGATAAGTATTTATTTTATTTAGGCATTACTGTTCCCTGAATTCACCCAGAAGCAGAGAGTACCACATCTGGAATCCACAAGCTGTAATAGGCTGAAAAAAGCTAAATCAATACACAAGTAAGCATGTAAAAGCTTGAATCAGTATATAAATAAGCGTGTACAGTTATTTACTGCAGCACAGACATGACACTGTATTATGATTTATGTCTGGCTGACAAGTTCTGCATGACTCAACAGGTAAAGTTACACAGCATACTAACACATCAGACATGCAACATTATCCAGGACTTGTAGAGACAATCCAAAGTGTTTCTATAATCCAGCAGCCATGAAGTCTCAGGAGTACAGCTGTCTTCTTAATACACTGCTTTTCACTAATTAAACGTTAACTGGTTCTATTATGCTAAAATTAAGCCACAGTAGAAGCTTTACTTTAGTAAATCCTAGGAGAAAACATAACAAGAAGGTGGTATGTGCCCAGAACTAAGGCTACCAAATGAAACGTAATTAAACAGGGATATCAACAACTACAATTTGCCCTTCTTTCCATGTTCATTTATGGCTTCTGCATACTTCAGACATTATTATTATTATTATTATTATTATTATTAGATGGTTATCATTTTAGTTTCCCCCCCAAAGAGATCATATCACAAAATCTTTACATAATCAGCAGGTTTCAACAGACAAGGTATACTGATGTTATCTTGTATGATGTCTACACCAGTTGTAAGCATTCCTTTTTTCCTCACTAATCACAAATGTGTCTTTTTAAGAACAGCCGGGGACAACTGTTACTCAGAGTTTCACAATGACTTACATCAAGGCCCACACCATCTTTCTTAGCAATAACTACCATTTTTTACTACCAGTTTGTTCAGTGTAGCCTAGACCACAGACTTTATTTCATTAAGAGAAGACTAAAATTCTTCAGAACTCCTGAGAAAAATAAATGCATCTGGGGGATGAGGTTTATTTTTTCTCGGCAACACCTTAATACCCTTCGTGCCACAGTACATGTAGACTCTCAGATGAACTATAATATGGATTCCATTAATTAACAGTAAATAAAACAGCCATGCAGCAAGTTATAATTCAAAGTGTGCATACTATGAGATGAAGGATAAAATAAACATGTACAACATTTATTACCTTTTCAGTGTGCCTGGAAAATTCGTATTACATGCATAAATACCAAACATTGGTGTTTGCCCACTTTTACAGCATAATGTCTATCTATTTCTTTGTTAATCTGAAAAATGGATGGACTCAGAACACATTCTGAGCCACAAAGTGGGACAGTAGATAAGATGAGGCACAAATATTCCTACAATGTTTAAATAACCATGATTGTGATATGGCTTTTGCACTCCGTGTACTTTGTGATAATGCTTTCATATTATGTATGATTTTCATCAATGTTTTTATACTCTTCTCTTCCTCCATGCTGCCCTCTATCCACAATATAGTCAATATGTTGTCATTCCTGATTAAATGACTGAAAGAAACAAATGGAAAACAAAACGATGAAAGGGATGTAGCAAATGCTATCCCTCATTGCTTGTTTTATTGTAACAGTCATATTCAAGAATTTTAGTCTAGTATCATTTTCTTCATGAACATCCTTTAATAATAAGGTCTCTAAAAAGATAAGCAACTCTTGTTTAATAGAGGCCCCACTAGTAATATTCTGCAATTGGTTGGCTGTGGATGTGAGTTCTTTACTTACTGGAAGTTACATTATTTGTTTGATATTGTTTTTATGCTGCAGCTTTCTTTTGATGAAAAGTGCTTGAAGGCTGACTTTTAAATTTAGTGCTCGTACTACATCAGCTTTCATCTTACATTGTAGGTTTCCATAACAGTTGCTGTGGAAAGCAATAATGAGAAAGAAATGCAGTTATATAGCATAAACGGGAAGTGAACCAAAGCCCCTAGGTTCTCCAGTTCATCTTGATAGGGACTCGTATGCCAAGATTCTAAAATTCTTTTGGAAAATTTCTCCCTTTTCCCATATATTACCATGATTTTACTGCTTGATTTGGTTTAATAATTATGAAGGTAAATAAATCAATGTGGTGTAATTTTTTTGCCTATGCTTAACATTTGAAATGCATGACTAAATCCAGAAGCATGAGAAATGATATCCATTAAATGCAGTGCACTGTAGCAAAACTACACTAAGATGACTGATGTATAGCGTTGAATATAATAATAATAAGTTAGTAGCATTAGTGTAAGCACTACTTCTTCATAATCGTATTATAGTTATAATATTAGATGAATCCTTGTACTAAGACACTGCACAATATTTCATGAATAGGCTGTCTAATATATTTTATATTGGCTATTTCATAATGGACCACGTGCCATTATTACAATAAGATATAAATTCTGTTTAATATTGAGAGATTGTGTGTATTTACAGGTAAATCACCTGTAAAAAGAATGTAACTCCTGTTTCTTTATTGTACCCTAAGAAATGTACTACTACATGAGAGGCATCATGCTCTAACTCCTACGATTATGACAGCAAACAAGAACTATATGGCCTAAAGATTTTACTGATTTCCATACTTCTTGGGTAAACTGTTGATCCTAGTTAATCACACAGACCACCTTCCTTTCCCAAGGATGGCACTTATGTCTGCCTTACCTATTTCTTGGGGGTTTCCTTCAGCTGCTCAGTCCCACATATCACAGTAACAGCTCTAATCAGTCCCACACAACTTTACCGCTTGACTCATTCACTGTACAGTCTCATCTTTACAGCTCTTTTACAGTAATATGTGTGGCCTTGAAATATTTGTTTTGATGAATGATGGCAGCGTTTCAGAAAAACAACAAAACATTTTTTAAGTTGCTCTTTTTTTTTTTTTTTTACGATTGCTCTTTTTCAGAGTTTCAGTGACATCAGAGTGAGAATACAAAATAAGGGGGTTTGGGGAGCACAGGTTGGCTAACATCCCTGCAAAAACTCCTAACTAGGATTGCTAATCGCTTGCTAATGGCTGCTACTGCACAAATTCAATCTAGCACTAACTAATTCTGGTTAGGTGCCTTGTATACCTGAGATGCTGTTTTCATGAATTTGCAGCAGGGTAGTGTGGTTTATATCTGTTGTAGTTTCAGGCAGACATTGTAGTACCTTATACTTGGATGCCAGCACTGGATACTATCATCATATTTGCAACTGTTTCCTCATTAGTAGAATATTCTATGACTGGAAAATAATTCCATGCACTGCAAAAAGATCAAATCAGTCAACATTTTAGGAAACAAATCCATACTGTTCACTGAAAGGTCCGATAGCAACACTAAAAACTCTTTCTTTGGCAACATCATGCAAAAACAGGATTGACCAATGAAGACACTGATGCTGCTAATGATCAGTGGCAAAAGAAAAATGGAATGAAAGAACGTGAAATGGATAGAGAATATTACTGAAGTAATGAATATGAATTTGGAAAACATTAAAACAGTGATCATATTGGTTTTGATTTTTTTTCACACTGTCATTAAGGTGTGCCATTTTACAACTCACACTCATAAGCTCGCCACCATCTTGTTCACTACAATCTTACTGAAAATGTTAAGACATCATCCATCCTGTCTACAGCCTTGCAAACAAGAAAACAGATACAGCATAAGCAAAAAAAGCACTATTGCACCTCCTTAGGATACTATAACAATCTAAATCTCACTTATCATTCTCACTTTTATACACTGATACATTTCCTAAGCATCCACATGATTCTTCAGACAAGGCTCATGAAGCATCTGACAAAGGCACACCCTTAACCTTGCAGTGTTTTGCTTTCTGTCACTATTGTCTCTTTCAGTGCATGTATTTTATTAACCTGATTATTGTTTTCCCACACTGCATGACTATTTTAAGGCTGTATAACTATAAAGCAACATACAGCCTAGAGTTGTTACTTTTTGTACATCAGTACTTTACAGAAATGCTGGTCACCAGCTAATCAGTGTGAGAGCTAAAAGCATCCTTCTCTCCCTAATACCGGTCACGGTGCAGGAGAGTGGTTATTATGAAGGAGATAATCACACATGCTACAGCTGCCTACCTGAACGTTTGCTGCTCTAGTTTTCTCCAGTGTAGTGTAACGTGGACATAATGTAAAACGTAATCAGGTTTTGGGGATACATAGGAACATTTTGAGGTACCTAAGAAACAAGTGTGCACTTAGGCTATAACGACAGGAAACACACCCATACACAGCAGATGAAGGAAAGAATCTCTGTTGCTGAATTTGAGGTACACGGTGGTAACTAAGCCTGTAGTTAAAGCAGCAGGAGGTAACCATGGGTCTATTCTGAACAACTTCAACTCATCAGGACAGCATATCAAAGAGACTGGAGGAGGAGGAAGAATAATTAATAAATTAACTAATAACTGTGGAATGCACTAATTATGGATTTAGCAGAGCAGTATTTTTCCTGCTGATATTGCTCTCATAAATGGACAAATACAGTTATGTAACAAATTGGGTTTCTGCCTCACATTTCCAGGTCCCAGGGTTAAATAGTGAACTCTGGTGTTGGTATGGCACTTACATGCTCTCTCCATGTCCACATGGGTACTCTACAGGTGCTCTGACTTCCTCCACCCCCCAAAAACAAGCTGGTTGAATGGGGTACTGCAAGTTGACCATATATATGTTTGACCCTTGTCCATGTATTTATTTATGTATGTATGTATGTATTTGTATATATGTTTGACCCTTGTCCATGTATTTATTTATGTATGTATGTATGTATTTGTATATATGTTTGACCCTTGTCCATGTATTTATTTATGTATGTATGTATGTATTTGTATATATGTTTGACCCTTGTCCATGTATTTATTTATGTATGTATGTATGTATTTGTATATATGTTTGACCCTTGTCCATGTATTTATTTATGTATGTATGTATGTATTTGTATATATGTTTGACCCTTGTCCATGTATTTATTTATGTATGTATGTATGTATTTGTATATATGTTTGACCCTTGTCCATGTATTTATTTATGTATGTATGTATGTATGTATTTGTATATATGTTTGACCCTTGTCCATGTATTTATTTATGTATGTATGTATGTATTTGTATATATGTTTGACCCTTGTCCATGTATTTATTTATGTATGTATGTATGTATTTGTATATATGTTTGACCCTTGTCCATGTATTTATTTATGTATGTATGTATGTATTTGTATATATGTTTGACCCTTGTCCATGTATTTATTTATGCATGTATGTATGTATTTGTATATATGTTTGACCCTTGTCCATGTATTTATTTATGTATGTATGTATGTATTTGTATATATGTTTGACCCTTGTCCATGTATTTATTTATGTATGTATGTATGTATTTGTATATATTTGACCCTTGTCCATGTATTTATTTATGCATGTATGTATGTATTTGTATATATGTTTGACCCTTGTCCATGTATTTATTTATGTATGTATGTATGTATTTGTATATATGTTTGACCCTTGTCCATGTATTTATTTATGTATGTATGTATGTATTTGTATATATGTTTGACCCTTGTCCATGTATTTATTTATGTATGTATGTATGTATTTGTATATATGTTTGACCCTTGTCCATGTATTTATTTATGTATGTATGTATGTATTTGTATATATGTTTGACCCTTGTCCATGTATTTATTTATGTATGTATGTATGTATTTGTATATATGTTTGACCCTTGTCCATGTATTTATTTATGTATGTATGTATGTATTTGTATATATGTTTGACCCTTGTCCATGTATTTATTTATGTATGTATGTATGTATTTGACATTTGTTAACCAGGTTGGTCCAACTGAGCACCAACGCCTATTTTCAGCAGAGACTTGAGAAGAAACACTCCAGTACAATAAAATCAATTATAAAATGTACATTTAAGATAACAGAAATATACAGCAATCGGCTAGTGTCATGAAGGATAACAGAGGTGAGACCTTAGTTATTACCTAGCATGGCAGGTACAATGACATACAAAACTTAGACATAACTTAAGACACATGTTGTTACATAACAAAGGAAGAAATATAGAAATTGAAAAAACATAAATTTGAAGCACAGGTTAATACATCACATGTGGCTAAAAAGTCAAGGCAATTCACCAAGGACAGCTAAATAACTAGAATAAACTGAATCAAATAAATTAAAAATAAACTCATCCAAGGTTGTAAACAAACCAAATGAACCATCAAGAACAGAATTTATTCTATTCTAAATGTCTAATCCAATTGGGATTTGTACCCAATGAAAAGGACAAGAGTAATACTATGGGGGCAGTCATGAGGACCATCAGATGCCCGCCATATACACCTTTAAGAAGATAAACTTAAAAGTTCTTGCCACCCTTGTCAAGCACTTACTACTGCTTACCTCTCAAATCAAACAGGGCAGTACATGCTAATCCTAGTGTAAGTTTGTGTCTTCCCAGTCATCAAGACTACCCTTAAAGGTAGCCAGTGTAGTACTGTGTTTGACTTGTAGTAGCAAAGTATTCCGTAGGCCAGGAATATGCTGTGTAACCTATCCCTTCAGCATGCCGTGTTTATGTTTTAGTGTAGATTGAAATCCTTAGTGTGGGGTATTTCTAGAGGCACTGGTTTTACAAAGCAATAGAATGCCAAATAGGATTGGGTCTTTCACGGCTCAAAAAGCTAGACACGGGTCACTGTGGAGCAGCAGGTAGACCACTGAGTATAAAAAGAATCAAGGACAGTTCACACAGAGTTCCAGGATTTAAGGTCTTTAAATTTCATTGTTAGAAATCTTTGTGGCCTTTCCAGCTGATCAATATGCTTGGACTTGTACATAGCACAGTAGGTACTGTATTTGATGATGGGTCTGATGAAGAAAGAAAAAAGGGGCAGGATAACATTTGCTTTTGAAGATATTCCCTTGGTAATTAACTGAGCCAGAAAGAAGGATTTCGTGACTATGGTGGAAACATGATGACCTCGTAAGATGGAGTTGTCCACGCAAGTACCCAGGTCTCTTATGACCCTTTCCGTCTGAAGAGGAGTACTATTTATAACATATCAGGTGAAAGCAGTTTTCTTGCTGAATGCTACTGTGTTGTAGTTTTTTTTTTCATTTAACTTGAGACCATTTACAGTAAACTACACATACGCATATTCCAACCTTTGCTGAAGCTGTTAAGCATCAGTGGCTGAGCCAATAACATTACCCAGCATGCAGTCATCAGCATATTTGGCGAACCACACTTCTGGGATATTGCCTAGGATGTCTACGTAATAAATGCCAAACAGAAGAGGGACTTGCATATACCTCTGTAGCACCCACTGATTGCAATTTTGCATTCAGAGAGTGTACCGACAACTTTCACAACTTAGGATATGTCAGACAGCCAATCTGCAATCCAAAAACAACGTAGGGATCTCCATTAGGATTGTCTAATTTTTCAATAATTATAGTATGGGAATCAAAAGACTTGGACAAGTCAAGATAAGCAATATATACTGAGTGACCACTGTCCACAGCCTCTGCAATATTTTCAAAGAAGCTTAGTAGGTTCAGGAGGCAGGACCTGCCCTTCACAAAGCCAAACTGAGTGGTGTGTCTAATTCACTTAAGTTGTCTATGTCTGCATAAATGGGTTCTGCTATGATACATTCCATTGTTTTGCACAAAAGGCTGTTGAGGCTATACTTTACTAGTTCTGTAGAGGGACCACCCTTGGGGATAGAATCACAGTGGCTGCTCTCCAGGCATCAGACACAAAACCTGTAGACAGGCTGAAGCTGAACAGTTTAAACAGAGACTTGGCAGTGATGAGAATACAATCGTTCATGTTGTCTGGTCCCACAGAAGTATTATTTTTACCCTTTGACAGGGATTCTAAGACATTTCCAAGGTGATTTTATGGAAAACAATTTTTCAGGGATAGTGGCAAAACAATATGGGTAGGTAAGGTAACATTAAATGTTCTACTAATATACAGGTTATATCCATGGGATCAGAGTGTGGGAAACTATTATGAATGAGCTCTGTGCATTTTTGGGCATTATTTCTTAATTTTCTGACACAGCTGAGAAAAGATTTGTAGTTTCCTTTGGTATCTGTTCCAACCTTACGTTCATATTCTGCTTCACATTTTCTAATAGTACTCTTATTTAGGGCAGATGAGAAATGACATTTCTGTAAAGTAGTTTAGTTTCTGGGAAAAGCTGGAGGTGAAAAAGGCAGCCCTCTCATTTCAGTCTATTTGCAAAGGATTGTTAGGAATTTTTAATATGTCTTCTACAAGCCAAAGTACTTTTGCCCTGAAGAAGTCCCTAAGTAGGTTTTTTGTTTGTTGATGAGGTACTACAACTATGCCTGTCACAGAAGATGACCAATATGTGTTCAGATTTAACCGGGGATGAGGAGATAATGGTAGGTACAGATAGGGGGATAGTTGGTATGACCAGGCCAGGGTTATTAAAACCTGTAGTGCTTGGTTTTACAATTTGCTCCAGAGCATTGCTATTACTAAAATCCAGTAAATGCTGTGCATAACTATTTTAAGGGTGTAAATGTGCCAGTCAATATTTGGGTAATTGAAGTTCCCTAGCAATAAGGTATTTGGTTTGATATTTAATGCCTCAGCAGTGTTAAAGTATTTTACATGATCCCTGGGGGTACAATGATAAGGATATGTAGCTAACAATGAAGTAATAGTTGGATTTGGTAAGGAAGATCTGGATAGCCAGGAGATCCAAATTAGGGTCATGGGTAATTTGATGTGAGGTAGTGGTGTCTCTAAGAAATTCATATAGTCCCCTCCTCAGTTTCCTAAGGATTTGAAGACATGATAGGAGCTGTCATTGCATTAAAACAGTGTCTCAGTAAATGCACAAATATGAATGTCTTTGAGTTGTAGGAAGGCCTCAAGTTCTGACATATTTGTATTTATACTCCTAGAATTCATTAGTGCCACCATAATGTTGTCTGAATTTATTATATAGAAATATCCAGTAAAGTGCACTGTAAGGACAATAAAAGGTTTAGCCGGTATGCAGAAGCAGAGCTGTCAATGGTGCATCTGGCACCTGGTGCCACTTCCCAATCTCGATCCCCACAAAACTAAACTGAGGAGCAAAATCTGGTGCTCTTCCCTTCTCTCCTATGGTGGAGTGTCAGGTCCATATCATACCCTCATGTTTAATGCGCCAGCAAAAAAAAAGTCCATTCTCTAACCTGGAGCTTCTCCTTAGAAGAGAAGGGCAGTGTGCCAGACTTCTGCCATGCCCTCATGCTTATGTGAGAAGCACAAAAATTAAAAAGAAATGCATCTGCCTATCATGTCACCAAATACCTTGTGCTGAGAGAGGCTCCCTCTTTATTCCAGCCCAGCTACTCTTCCATATGGAAGCCCTGTTATGAGAGGTGTACACCATCCCTGGCAAAACAGGAGGTCTTATCTACCATCTCATCCTACACTGACATATACTGGAGCCTCTTAGAATAACACCAATTATGTAACTAATTGTTAAATCCAACTTTCCTATCATGATTTCTACTCATCATTCTTGATTAAGTCAAGATACTACACAAGACCAATGTCACAGGTCATAGGTTCATAGGTCATAGGTTCATAGGAGGTTACTAATAGCCCTACGGTCTTTAAAAGCCTAGCCGTGTAATACCCCTGTTCCCTAACTGACCATTGTTAGATGGTTTGATTGTTTGTAGAGTGAATCTATGATCAGCATCAGCTGCCCCTGTCCATGAGGGACATAGGTGCCACCCAAGGGGTGAATTTACAGTCTCCTATCCAGTTGTCTGGGTTGCGCTTAAATAGGGTTATTTTTCTTGCCTCTAACACATGCATAGTAAGTTCCCATCATGCCTTTCTGCATGTCCTTCTGGGTGGAATGTCTCAGGTCGTTCACTCCCACATGGGCCATCACTAGGTATATACTTGTCTGGCTTAAATGTCCTTAGAACCCTTGTAACATAACAGATCCTGGTACCAGATACAGGCTTAGAGTTATCTTGTTCTTTTCCAGTCTGGTGAGCACAGGGTTGGTATGCCTAACTATACAGTCACTTATGACAAACATTTTCTTGTGTGGAGGCAGACTTAGTTGACTTTATGAGCTTAGGCCTGCTTATCTGATGACTCTTCCGTGACCTGTGTGGATCTGCACTATGGATGACTGCAGAAGGAGTAGGTGTTGCCTTGTCTGCTGAAGGCTGGGATATTTTAGATGGTGTTCTAAGAAGTTTTGACAAATTCTTCTTTACAGTCTCAGCATAAATTAAAAACAGGCCTAGCAGTGTAATGTGACTGATGTGGTGGTATGGAGGTGTAATGCATATTGATAGTGGACTGATGTAAGATGTTTGCCTCTATGTTTC
The DNA here is from genome assembly GCF_019279795.1 of Protopterus annectens. Taxonomy (NCBI): domain Eukaryota; kingdom Metazoa; phylum Chordata; order Ceratodontiformes; family Protopteridae; genus Protopterus; species Protopterus annectens. The sequence continues at coordinate 1,280,054,468 of NC_056741.1, read as the reverse complement.
TTAAATAGTTACATCCCTCACAGATAGGTTGTACTATCAGCTGGTAGCAGAAGTGAACATTCAATCAGCATAAGGAAGTTGAAAACCTAATGGAATCAGACTGAGCACAGATAGGGTGAGAGCAGACTGCGGAACCATGTGGTCAGAGGGTGGATGACTGGGGCTTTGACTTGTACTAAGGGGGTTGGACAGACACTGCTATACTACACCCTAAAAATTTATGGATGAAGTACTTAGGGTGAGTAGTTAAAATATTTGCAGACAGTCACATATTAGGTAAGCAGTCACTCAAAGAATGAAAACCAGGAATATATAAAGGCACTTAACAGCTTATAACCATAATATTCTGCATTCTACCGGCCAAGCCCAGTCTAACAAAATGATACATGGCTCATCAACTGATAATTTCAGTACATACCTGCCAAAGGACAAAAGAAAGATGCGATCAATTCTTTTAGGTAATGTCTAGCATTAAACAGGTACAGACTAAGTTTTCTAAACCACAAGTGTCCACATTGACAATGTTTCTCTTTCATAGACAACCTGGAACATCTCAACAAAGCTGCATAAAATTCAAAAACACAAGGACAAGTATCAGCAGGGCAGGTTTTAAAAAGAAAAACAATCATAAAAGCATAAATTTTGAAAGAACTAAAAAGAAAAAAATAGAAATGGTACAGCGATTTCAACTTCCATGGATATGACAGCGACTGTAGTTAGTATAATGGCAGCAGTGAACAGAGAATGAGATGGGAACCATGTAAACAAGGAGATGTGGTCCATGATGGCAGCAGTGTACAGAGAATGAGGTGGGAGCCATGTAAACAAGGAGATGTGGTCCATGATGTCAGCAGTGTACAGAGAATGAGGTGGGAACCATGTAAACAAGGAGATGTGGTCCATGATGGCAGCAGTGTACAGAGAATGAGGTGGGAACCATGTAAACAAGGAGATGTGGTCCATGATGGCAGCAGTGTACAGAGAATGAGGTGGGAACCATGGGAACAAGGAGATGTGGTCCATGATGGCAGCAGTGTACAGAGAATGAGGTGGGAACCATGTAAACAAGGAGATGTGGTCCATGATGGCAGCAGTGAACAGAGAATGAGATGGTAACCATGTAAACAAGGAGATGTGGTCCATGATGGCAGCAGTGTACAGAGAATGAGGTGGGAACCATGGAAACAAGGAGATGTGGTCCATGATGGCAGCAGTGTACAGAGAATGAGGTGGGAACCATGGAAACAAGGAGATGTGGTCCATGATGACAACAGTGTACACAGAATGAGGTGGAAACCATGGAAACAAGAAGATGTAGTCCATGATGGTGGTAATTACACATGAGGTCAAGGTTAGACACAGTACTAAGGACCCTTGCCATTGGATTAGACAGGTTAAACTATACTAGCAGAAATAAGTAAAAACTGGTCATTTTAAAACTTGATAAATGAAGAGACTTGCAATGTTGTAGATACGTGGGAGATTTGACAGCTAACATGGGTTATAAATGTGAAGAAAGCAAGTTGTGAAATAAAGAGATGGACCAAAACCTCCTTAGATTTTGCTGGTTGCAGAAAATGGTCATGAATGTCAAATTATTTACAAACCCCACAGGCAAAATGGGACAGCCCCTGCTAGTACTGTCTTTTTAATTAATGCTACCTGATAACTATTTCCACAACAGCATAAGCTACAAATGCTAATCATTGGGAGGTGAGCATTATTACCTGTTTGAAAAGGATGGTAAGAACATTTAAGTTTGGTTACTTAAAGTTTTATATGGTTAGGCATCTTATGGTCCCTGTGATTGCAATCCTAATATGCTCCTGTTTTCTTCTGTCTGAATGTCTGGGTATTACTTATGAGGAAGTGCACAAACTAAGTATAGTCATCCAACATGTCATGATAACAAGAGGAACACTTTCAACAGTCAAACTAGTTATCTCACGGTAACTGTAGATTAACAGGTGAGAAGCATTGCTAAATTAGTTATCTAATGGTAATTGTATAATAATGGGGTGACCACTGCTACATTAGTTATCTCACAGTACTTGTATAATAATGGGGTGACAAGCATTGCTACATTAGTTATCTCACTGTAATTGTATAATAATAGGGTGATAAGCATTGCTACATTAGTTATCTCACTGTAATTGTATAATAATAGGGTGATAAGCATTGCTACATTAGTTATCTAATGGTAATTGTATAATAAAAGTGTGACAAGCACTGCTACATTAGTTATCTCACTGTAATTGTATAATAATAGGGTGATAAGCATTGCTACATTAGTTATCTCACTGTAATTGTATAATAATAGGGTGATAAGCATTGCTACATTAGTTATCTAATGGTAATTGTATAATACTCAGGTGACAAACATTGCTACATTAGTTATTTAACTGTAATTGTATAATAATGGGGTGACAAGCATTGCAACATTAGTTATCTAATGGTAATTGTATAATAAAAGGGTGACAAGCACTGCTACATTAGTTATCTAATGGTAATTGTATAATAATAGGGTGACAAGCATTGCTAAATTAGTTATCTAATGGGTGATAAGCACTGCTACATTAGTTATCTAATGGTAATTGTATAATAATGGGGTGACAAGCACTGCTACATTAGTTATCTAACTGTAATTGTATAATAATAGGGTGACAAGCATTGCTGCATTAGTTATCTAATTGTAATTGTATAATAATAGGGTGATAAGCATTGCTGCATTAGTTATCTAATGGTAATTGTATAATAAAAGGGTGACAAGCACTGCTACATTAGTTATCTAACTGTAATTGTATAATAGGGTGATAAGCATTGCTACATTAGTTATCTAATTGTAATTGTATAATAAAAGGGTGACAAGCACTGCTACATTAGTTATCTCACGGTAATTGTATAATAATCAGGTGACAAACATTGCTACATTAGTTATCTAACTATAATTGTATAATAATAGAGTGACAAGCATTGCTGCATTAGTTATCTAATGGTAATTGTATAATAATAGGGTGATAAGCATTGCTACATTAGTTATCTCACTGTAATTGTATAATAATGGGGTGACAAGCATTGCTACATTAGTTATCTAATGGTAATTGTATAATAATAGGGTGATAACCATTGCTACATTCATTATCTAATGGTAATTGTACAATAATAGGGTGACACGTGTTACTACATTGGTTATCTAATGGTAATTGTATAATAATAGAGTGACAAGCATTGCTACATTAGTTATCTAATTTTAATTGTATAATAATAGGGTGATAAGTATTGGTACATTAGTTATCAAACTGTAATTGTGTAAGAATAGGTGACAAGCATTGCTACATTAGTTACCTCATGGTAATTGTATCATAATGGGGTGACAAGCACTTCTACATTAGTTATCACAGGGTAATTGTATACTAATAGGGTGATAAACATTGCTACATTAGTTATCTAACCATAATTGTATAATAATAATATGGTGACAAGTATTGCTACATTAGTTATCTAATGGTAAATCTATAATAATAGGGTGATAAACATTGCTACATTAGCTATCTAATGCTAATTCTATAATAATGGGGTGACAAGCATTACTACATTAGCTATCTAATAGTAACTGTATAATAATAATAGGGAAACAAGAAATCCTACATTAGTTATCTAATGCTAACTGTATAATAATAGGGTGATAAGCACTGCTACATTAGTTATCTAATGGTAATAATGTATATGTAAATACGTATAATAATGGTGTGGCAAGCATTGCTACATTAATTATCTGATGGTAATTGTATAATAATGGGGTGACAAGCATTGCTACATTAGTTATCTCACAGTAATTGTATAATAATGGGGTCACAAGTATTACTGCATTAGTTTTCTCACGGTAATTGTATAATACTAGGGTGACAAACATTGCTACATTAGTTATCCGACAGTAACTGTATAATAATGGGGTGACAAGCATTGCTACATTAGTTATCTCATGGTAATTGTATAATAATGGGTTGACAAGTATTGCTACATTAGTTATCTCATGGTAATTTTATAATAATAGGGTGGCAAGCATTGCTACATTAGTTATTTCATGGTAATTGTATAATAATGGGGTAACAAGCATTGCTACATTAGTTATCCTCACTGTAATTGTATAATAATATGGTGACAAGCATTGCTACATTAGTTATCTAATGGTAACTGTATAATAATGGGGGGACAAGCTATGCTACATTAGTTATCTCATGGTAATTGTATAATAATAGGGTGGCAAGCACTGCTACATTAGTTATCTAATGGTAATAATGTATATGTAAATATGTATAATAATGGTGTGGCAAGCATTGCTACAATAATTATCTGATGGTAATTGTATAATAATGGGGTGACAAGCATTGCTACATTAGTTATCTCACAGTAATTGTATAATAATGGGGTGACAAGTATTACTACATTAGTTTTCTCATGGTAATTGTATAATAATAGGGTGGCAAGCACTGCTACATTAGTTATCTAACGGTAATAATGTATATGTAAATATGTATAATAATGGTGTGGCAAGCATTGCTACAATAATTATCTGATGGTAATTGTATAATAATGGGGTGACAAGCATTGCTACATTAGTTATCTCACAGTAATTGTATAATAATGGGGTGACAAGTATTACTACATTAGTTTTCTCATGGTAATTGTATAATAATAGGGTGACAAGCATTGCTACATTCATTATCTGACAGTAACTGTATAATAATGGGGTGACAAGCATTGCTACATTAGTTTTCTAATTGTAATTGTATAATAATAGGGTGATAAGCATTGCTACATTAGTTATCTGAAGGGTAACCATATAATAATGGGGTGACAAGCATTGCTACATTAGTTATCTCACGGTAACTGTAGAATAATGGGGTGACAAGTATTGCTACATAAGTTATCTCACGGTAATTGTATAATAATAGGGTGACAAGCATTGCTACATTCATTATCTGACGGTAATCACATAATAATGGGGTGACAAGCATTGCTACATTAGTTATCTAATGGGAATTGTATAATAATTGGCTGACAATCATTACTGCATTAGTTATCTAATGGTAACTGTATAATAATAGGGTGATAAGCACTGCTAAAGTAGTTATCTCATGGTAATTGTATAATAATGGGTGACAAGTATTGCTACATTAGTTATCTCACGGTAATTGTATAATAATGGGGTGACAAGCATTGCTACATTAGTTATCTAATGGGAATTCTATAATAATGGGGTGACAAGCATTACTACATTAGATATCTAATGGTAACTGTAAAACAATAGGGTGATAAGCACTGCTACATTAGTTATCTAATGGTAATTGTATAATAATACGGTGACAAGCATTGCTACATTAGTTATCTCATGGTAATTGTATAATAATGGGGTGACAAGTATTGCTATATTAGTTATTTCACGGTAATTGTATAATAATAGGATGACAAGTATTGCTACAATAGTTATCTGACGGTAACTGTATAATAATGGGGTGACAAACATTGCTACATTAGTTATCTCACGGTAATTGTATAATAATGAGGTGACAAGCATTGTTACATTAGTTATCTAACGGTAACAGTATAATAATAGGGTGACAAGTATTGCTACATTAGTTACCTGATGGTAACTGTATAACAATGGGGTGACTAGCATTGTTACATTAGTTATCTAACGGTAACAGTATAATAATAGGGTTACAAGTATTGCTACATTAGTTATCTGATCGTCACTGTATAATAATGGGGTGACAAGCATTGCTACATTAGTTATCTCATGGTAATTGTATAATAATGGGGTGACAAGCATTGTTACATTGCTTGCACACATCTTTCATTACTGTGCTGTTATGAAGCTGTGACTGTACTTTATATTCATTGTTGTGGTTCATTTCAGTGCAAGAAACTGCCTAGACAACACTTCAGTAACTGTATTATTACCAATAATCAGAAAATTTAAACAAAATGTATAAAGTGGATCATAGCAAGAACTCTGCAAATGCTCAAAGTATTCAACCCTCAAAAACATCTCTTGTGAATCTTTCTAGCTATTGCCCATGACTGGGTATATAAATAAAACTGAAGCATCGCTCCAGCTCATATTTTGTAAAAATTAATGAGTCTATTTTCTTCACCATACCACCAATTAAACACAATGCCTGTAGCTCCCATTTGGCTGTCTCCTGCTGCATTAGCCACCTGACAGAGCTGCCATGAAAAATGAGTGTTTGTTTATTTATTCATTTGTTTATTTTAGTTTTAGTTGTTCAAATGTTAAACATCGTTCAAACCACATACTGCCAAATTAAACTGGAAAAAAAGTTATCATTTGGGATATAACAGAGCTGAAGATAGATTTAGCAAACTCTTTTGATAGTTGAATTACCTGATGCAATTTTGCTGCTGTGAGCAGCCTTTAGTAGAAGCAAATTAAGTTTCAGGTCTTTGTGCACGAGAAATTAAACAAAATGATTATTGATACAATAAGCAGGGTTAAAATAAACAAAATCAGTAAAAGCAAATGAGACTGCTGTTTTTCATTCGTTCAAGACTTCATTTCTGTTTTCCATTGCTCCATTTGGTAGACTAAATTACCTTTCAGGACAGCATGTTGAGGAGTTTACATAACATTCTCAAATTTTCTTTATAAAACATGCTTGCAAACTGGGTACTATCAAGAAATGCCCCCTCCCCAGCGGAAAGCTCTGCCTCCTAAGGAATATCTACTATATTCTTAGCGTTTTACAGTCATTTCAGTGATACACCTGCATAAATGTCAAGCCAGAATCATAGTGTCACACGGCTGTCTATTCTGCAGATATGCAAGGAAGCAGGATAAAGGCAGTGATAGCAAATGAAGGCCAGAAACAGTGAGAGGCAGAAAATCCCAAGAGCCTCAGTGCTCATTTCCAAGACCTCATTAAAACATTTGGTTACACAACTACATAGACATAAGGCAATAAAGGGCAAAAATAGGAAACTGTTTGTAGTTAACATCTTCTGTATAAAAAATGGGGCAAGATTTTAGCCAGTTCTTTCAATAAACAATTGTTTAGAAATGTGGCCTAGTATTAACCTGTGAAGTATGAAATGGACAGTAAAATGCAAGCTTTTACCTTAAATCACTGCTTATGTAGCAGCTCCTATGATTGGGAAGATACTACGAAATGGCATTCTTTTTTATGCAGTGGGGCACTCAGCATAAACCAAAAATCGCATGTATTCTAACTTTCAGTTACTATGCTGCTCATGTATGTACAATTTGGTTAGGAAACCGTGTTTTTCTCACTACATACATTTAGCCAGTACCTGAGCAGGTGACACCCCATGGCAGCTGTCTAACCCAGAGATGAGTGCATCACTTTATTAGACTGTAGGCCCTGGAGTTGTGAACATTAGAGATGGGAATAATTGATGGTATACCTCTACAAAACATCTGGACATGTGACATAGAGACTTCAGAGTGAGAAAAAAAGAAGGAATGCATTTAACGTAAACGTGAACCCAAGTCCCCAGAACACCATTGCACTGGTCTACAAGCCTAGCTGTGAGGCCAGCTTGTTGGAAGCCTGAATATCCCTGCAGTCACATTCTTCAAACTGCAACTGAACACCAATAAATAAAAGAAACAGAAGTTCAATAAAACGTCACTGTCTGCCCTTGACTTCAGGGAATTTCCAGAAACATGATTTACAGATTTCAAATAATACAGTTTCTTGGGGGTGAAGGATCCCCTGGCATGACATGAAACAGATGAATAAAACTGAAGATCTGAAGGTTTGCATTAGCCTGTCTCATCTTCCAGCACTGGCCCCCGCCCGCAAGCCAACGAGTACGTTATTGTAATATCGGCATGTAAGAAGCCGTTGTCAGAGTACTCATCAAATGGCCACAAGGGCAAATCTGCCAGTGCTAGCCAATATCTGATGTGTTTTATGAGTCTTGGATTTCAACGTGTTCGCTTATTATTCATTAATATCTACTATGATGTAAAAGAAACATTTTCAGCAGCTCTCCTAGAACCACTCCAAGCTAACAGTGTTATGCTGTGTGGATCCTTATGTGATTGATAATATACTTATTTTGGCTTACATGTGAATCTTAGCACCCCAGAAAACAGTCACATAACTTCTCCACTTCAGCATTTCTACATCATCTTAGCTAAAGCATTGGCCAGGAAATCATTTCTTACAAATGGAGACGTGGAACTCTATGACTTCTGCATTAGATTAGGTTCATTGGTTCATTGGAGTATAGAGTTTGTCCATAAATCCCTACTCCTGCAGATAAAGAATACCTTACTTTTTCCTCTTTGTTCATTTTAAAACTCAAGTTCCAGTTCTGTCACAAAGAAGTTCTAAATAAAATGTCAGAAAGTTAATTCACTGTTCTTCCAACTCAATGAATGTAATTATTTTAAAAATACCTGTTGGACAACTTCACCTGCCATATCATCATGAGTTAAGAGACAACTATTAAATCTATCAGAGGAAATGAAAGAATTGTAAACACTGATTTAAACACATCACCAATAGAGTAACAACCTACTTCTGCTGAGTTGCTCTGACATGAACACAGAATGCCACTGGCAGATCACAGAGCTGCCATGAGTTCCTACAAAAAATGCAAAAAAAGGCCACAGACCCATCCTGAGTTAGTGTAGCATAACCCTGTAAAGTCATTTTGTTTCTTTTATAGGAGCATACCACTGTAAAGTCATTAACTTGGCACATAAAATCTACTGCCAATCATTAGCGGACCGAAGTTCCGCTGTGGCGACCCCTAACCGGGAAAAGCAGAAAGACACAACAACAACCACTGTAAAGTCACTGAGCTTCCCCAAATAAGTGCAGCTTGCCACTGGAAGGACACTGAGCTTACAGGAGTTAGTAGATATGCCATGGAAAGGTTAGTGAGTTCCTGACCAAGGCTAGTATGCCCCTCTGCTGAAACTGTTAGGCCACAGAGCTGCCCTGAATTAATTAGTGTGTCTTCATAAGGGCCACAAACTTGCAATGAGTTAATACAATATGCCACTGACAGGCCACACTTTTGCTCTAAGTTTGCATAACATGCCTGTATAATTTCACAGACAAATCCTAAGCTAGGGAGTAAGCCACTCACATGACACAGACCTACCTTGGGTTAGTACAGCATACAAGTGCAAGGTAAACAAACTGCCCAGAATTAATATAGCATGCCACTCTAAATTCACTGAGCTCCACCAAATTAGCACAGCATGCCACTGTTGTACCACAGAGCTGCCTTACATTACTACACAGTGTAGATGATGAGCCAAACAGCCACCATGAGTTATAGTATATGTCACTGAAAGATGACTGAGTTACTATAAGTTAGTATAGCATGAAACTGGCAAGCCACGGAGCTGCTCTGAGTTAATACTTCTTATCAATGCCATATAACAGACCTGACTCTTTTGTGATGCAGGTGAACACTGCACAATGGGTACAAAAATTGAAATAGATGATTTTTTTAATTCAATCACATACTTTCTTGAAGAATTTTCATTACATTCAGCATATTCATAAGACTGCAAAACTGCTGGAGTTAGTAAAGCATGGCACATATAGGCCACAGACCACAAACTTGCCACTTTATGTTCAAAGAACCTGTACTGAATTAGTACAATGCATCATTATAAGGTTTCAGACCACTACAAGTTAGTACAACATGCCACTGGCAGTATGGGTAATCTACAGCAGCAAAGCAATGCCATGTTACAGTACTGCTGCAGGCACATTAAAACAACATGTTACTATAACAACTTCAGTATGAGCTCACAAAATTATTTGGTTATGTCAACCATCTGCTGAAGCAGTCAGTGAACAAATGAATAGTACTGCGTAAAAGCTTGTAAATTTGCATGTAACTCCATAAAACCCAACATCATATCCAAGTTTTCTTCACACTTATGATATAACAGTTATTCCACAGCAGCTTGGGTCCATGGCACAGTGGGGCGTAGCCCTGTCTGTAACCCAGTCAACCATGCTTCAATTAGTGGGTCTGGCAATGGAGGAATCAGGTGAGGGGAGGAAGAATTAAAGGGTATGGCCTAGCAGAGTAAATACACTTGAAGGCACACTGGCAGGTATGATTTCCCTGGTGGAAACTGGAAGAAGTTACCTTTTGTGCTTTGGGGGAATGGAGTTGCATGCAGAAAACACCCCTTTTGGAAGTGTGCCCCCAGATGGCCCTTTACATGTCTCCAACTAGCTCTATGTAGAGTGCATGCAGAAAATTGGGGCTGAAAAGAACATAAAGAAAGAAAGAAATAATGAATACCCTACAACTGTCTGAATGATGGCCCTCCTGGTCGACCATCCATCTGGCGATAGGGAACTAATGGGCCAGTTACCAAGGAAGGTGCTGCTACTGATTGGTGGGCAGTAGGAGAAAAGTGTAGAGAAAAATACATATGTATATATGTAAGTTTATGTGTGTGTGTGTGTGTGTGTGTGTGTGTGTGTGTGTGTGTGTGTGTGTGTGTGTGTGTGAGCGTGTGTGTGTGTGTGTGTGCGTATATATATATATATATATATATATATATATATATATATATATATATATATATATATATATACATATATATATCTATACATACGCAACACACATGTAAAAACACACACACATACACCACACATTTACATGTTCCACTTCAGTTTAAATGGAGTACTAACATAGTCTTGTAGCTAATAAATGTTCAGAGGTAAACTCAAAACTTGCAGTTATGTGTCCCCTTAATTGGCTTTCTCGTGCAGTTAATATATTCCCTTTAACTATGTTCATAGCTACCAGAACATAAGCTGCAAACACCCTTTTCTCTATAAAGAACAAAATAAAGTTTAACCAGTAACAACAGATTTTTCAGGGCATTTTTTTTTTTTTGTACATTAGTGATCAGTTCTAATTAGCAAGACTATTCTGCTATTTTTAAGGGTAATGTTATTAAGTGTAGGAGTCACCTATCATCTACAACTGGTAAGAATTCACCATTGCGCACCACCTGAAAGAAGTACCCTGCTCTGCCATGGGAAAGTTCCTGACAGTTCTGAACGTTAGATGAAACATCCTAACTTCTATAGGATTCTACCATCTCAAAGCATTATTGTTTCTATATCATGGATGAGTTCAGTTTAATACTTTTTCAATTATACGTTTTACTATAATATCATACGTTCTTTGAAACAAACATTAATCAAATCAGCCATTTAATCTGTTCTTCTCCTTTCATTTGACATTGCATCAGATAATCAGAAAATTATCTTACCGAAGTGTTAATGTACAAAACTTAATATGCACATATTTTAGCTAATATATAAAAATGAATATGCATGCATGTAGCTAAAATCACTTTTAATGTATGTAATTAGACAGTTGTACATATCACAGATGTGTGTAGTTGTCATAGCAGCAACACGGTGCCTTAACTTTGCTGGAGACACCACAGCAGAATAGTGACTATGTAGAACTCAGTTAAGCTGGAAGAGTAATTTAAATGTTGCCAGTTCGGTTTCAGTGCTGTGAATAATTGCTGTTTTTTTTATTGGAGGGAGGGGAGCAAATAAGTCAAGAACTACAAATACTGTTCAGGCAGAATGACGGCAGTCTGATAAAAGGAAGTCTGCCACACAGCTTATAAAAGAACATAACAGAAAGCAGGCAGCAGGCTCTGGAAAATTGTAAACTGCTAGACAGAAATCATCATGCCCCCGCCCAGCAGCGTCAGGATCCAGCATTGCCAGCAGTGTCCTAAATTGTCCAGACTGGGCAGTTAGGGTGGCACTGTCTTGAGAAATGTAACTTTGCAGCAGATCATCCAAAGAAAAGAAACCAAGTGTCCAACGTAACAAGTTTCAGTGCTCATATGCCATCATGGTGTACCACATATGCCATCAGAAGGAAAGGTATCAGATGTAGGGCTAGACTATTTAAGTACGTCAGAGGTGTCAGTAATCTGGGCAACAAGGGATTATTTTGCATTAGAAGTCTGAAGGTTTCTAAGAGAAAATAATCTAAAACTGCCTTAGAGTAAGGGGTTGGTACCTAAACAAAAACGTTGTGCAGAAACATTTTTACTGAGGTAGTGACAACCAGCTCAAATAAGGAAATAGAGGAGGCAGCACCCCTAAATATAATACACATTTTAAAGATACACCGTGACAAAATGAGGCAGTATTTTAAAGCATGACAGCAGAAGATGACAGCAGAGAAAAGCATTAACTGAAGTCCAAAATAAATGGAATGAGGGACAGAGTGCACTGCTAAAAAAAAAAAAAAAAAAAAAAAAAAAAAAGCACAGGACACTTTATATTCAGGATTTGTGTTTTTGATGAAAAATCCAAATGACTGAAAACCCAAACAATTTCTAGAGAGCTTCTAACTTTGAACATTTTGTAACAAATGTGCAAAATAGTAATCATAACTTTATAATCATAGATTTGTTAAAAATAGTGTTTTATTCAAGGAGAGGAGCATGGCTACTGTATTTCCCACATCCCTTGTTACATAATTACTTGAGGCCACCATCACTTGCAGAGAAGGCACATACTTGTTTTTCCTCCCCTTTCCATCCACACAAAATTGAGTATTGGCCTCTCTTTTTTGTTTAGCAGCACTGCAATGGGACAGCAGGTTTTTTTTGAAAAAATGTGCTCTGATCTCTAATTTAAGTACTTGCATTTTGGTAAAAGATACAGCTCCCCTTTTTTGAGGGAGAGGGCCAGTGATACATTTGTTAGAGGTATATATTGGGTACAGCACCCCCCACCTACACTTGAACAAACAAATGAATTTCATTCTTTGAAAAAAAATATTTGTATTTTTGAGGACATAATTTTTGATCAAAGTAGCTCAGCTCTTCAAGGACAATCAAGCTAGATGTACATCAGTGTCGTGGTCATAAGGACAGTTTTGCTAAATGACAAGTATTTCATATGCATATACCTGCTATTTAAATTCATGGCAAAACACGTGTATTGTAGGACAACTATCTGACACCTTGGAAGTGTGAGCCCACACAGATCGTTATAGTATGAGTACTACAGACCTCCCCTGCACAGTTAACTTCCACCATAAATGTGCCAAGTACAGGTTTACGTAGGAATAGTATCCAAGGCAGAGTCGGTATATTTTAGAAAACAGCTCTCTTGTTTCAATTGGCATTAACATAATACCCAAGGAATCAATAAATTCAATCATTCAAGATCATGTTAGTCTGGGATTTTATTCTCATCTAACTTTCAGAATTCCAAAAATAAGGAATTCTATAACTGCAGTTCTGCTGGTATAGAGGGATAAATCCTTGTTTATGGCCCAGGCAACCCAAGTTCAGTAAGGGACTCAGGCATCCGCTGGTGCTGGACTGGGTCATTAGATTTGTATATGCATAAGTACTGGCACTGCATGTACCTCTGTGTTCACTTGTGTTTGGTGTTTCCAGAACTGGCTCTTAGCACTGACTGGCTGCAGTAAACTGCCCATATTATTGTTTATTGCATTTGTGTGTGCAACCGTGGAGCTGGCATCTCATTTAGCTTAGCTATCCATCCATCCATCCATCCATCCATCCATCCATCCATCCATCCATCCATCCATCCATCCATCCATCCATCCATCCATCCATCCATCCATCCCTTCCTCTGATCAATCCATCCATCACTGTTACTCTGAATTAGATTAATACAGAATTGATAACAGAGAAAATGAACTGCTATAGAGGAAGTCAAAAATGCAGTGAGACACTACAGAAAGGAAGAATTCCAATTCAGTTCTTGCACAGAAAAAACATATGAGGGGATCATTCTAAGCTAATATATAGCATTTCCCTGTAGACATAAAGGAGCAGTGTAACCTGTATAGCTACACATAAATAGAGCTACAACCCTTGTATATAATGCAGTGACTTGTGTCAAAAACGTTCATGTAAAAGCACTACAGTCGTAGATATTGAATTGTAAATGATGGTTTGAAATGTAACTGTGAATGTAATCTGTCAGTAAATGTTGTTTTGAAATGCTGTAATTGCCTCTTGTACCAGGACATGGCTGAAACCTGTCTTTATAGAAGTTCAGTTCCCCAGATGACAAAGTTAAATACATACCAATCTAAACAAACAAAACAACTATATAAGGAGAATGAATTTTTCATGTGTGTGTGTGTCCATGAAGTTGACAGGAGCACAACAGCATTACAACATAAGAACATGTCAAAATGCTATGTATTTAAAATATAATTATTTTCTTAAACATCATCAAAAGATTGAATGCAAAAGGAGAGCAACAAATTTAAAGGGGTAAATGAAATATAGATCTTTACTTTTCCCTGCAGCTAAGGACTAAAATTAAAATAACAAGGGACAAAGGCACTAAATCAGAGATACCTTTAGTATTTTCCACTAAGAAAATTGGTGGATAGAGATAATTTGTGATAATATGAATTTCCTGAAAGGCCTCTGATTGTTATGTCCAGCATTATTTAATGATTTTCACTCACAACAGTTTGCCAAAAATTCATAAGTTTTATGAGATATAAGACAGCATCATAGTTTAGAGAGACAAAACCCTGACTGTGAGCCAAGTGACCTGGACTGAGTAGCAGCTCTGGTACTTGAGGAACAGAATAGATAGGGAGGAGCTGAGCATAGGATTCTGGGAGAAGGGAGAAATTTTGGTTTACTGCAGTGCTGGTACCAGCTGGACACAGAAGTGTACTGCATATACAGTATAGTTGGAGAAGAGCATGCCTAGACCACATGCAGATACATGCATGTCCAAAGTGGTAGCAAAGAAGCCCTTTACAACTGCAAACACATACATCAGCTGTTGGGGAGGAGTTAGGGCCAGAAAAAAGAAAATTTATCATGGCTGCCTGGATGACAAACTCATATAAGAACTGTCTCTTGCCCACGCAATGTGGAATACATGGGCACAGTTGTAGCATAAGCTTGATAGTTGTCAGGTGTGGTGCAGAAAAAATGTATTAAAAATATGAGAGAAAAGAACCTAGAATCCTTGCTATCTCAATCACAAGTCAGTACATCTGGCACTGAGAAGGTTGTCTGCACAAACACCACAAGCACCACACCTCTAACACCACCCACACCTGTATAGTACATTCCTACATATGTGGAGGTTCTCAACAAAAACTTACCTAAAGAAAAGGGACCTCTGAGGCAGAAGCACACACGCACATCGCAACCCATCACACCAAGCACCACACATAGTACACATGCCTGTGTCTCACAGTCTCTAAGGCCCAGAAACAAACCCAACATACTAGTCATAGGAGACTCTATCATGAGACACACAGATATGCTCTTCACCAGGCTAGACAAGGGAAAGTTGCTTGTCAGGTGCTAGAATCCACCATATCACTCAGGCGCTCAAGTCTCTCAACAACAGGTACTGTTATGACTTTGTCTTAGTCTATGTTGGTGTGAATGACTTGAGATGTACCTATTTGGACTACATGAAGAGAGACACGATTGAGCTCGCTGAATATGTGCCCCAGGCAGGTATAGCTCTAGCCTTAAGCAGCATCCTACCATCACTCAGAATGATGCCTCAGTACAAACAGAAAATGATTGACTTTAACAATTGGCTTAGTTTCTGGTGTCATTCCAAGGGGATCCAGTACCTGACAGCCTGGGAGGTCATGACTGACAAACCATGATGCTTTGCCAGAGATGGCCTTCATCTGTCTTCCCTGGGCTTCAGGCTTCTGGCAAAGGCTCTTGTGTCCTCCATAGTGCCTTTTTTAGGCAAAGTCATGAGGACAAAATTACCAACATGAAAAATTCTTCTACATGAAACTTAAAGGTCATGCTGCTAAACGCTAGGAGTCTTAACATGAAACTTCCCTCATTGCAAGCATTCCTCACCCTGGAAGATGCTGACATCTGTGCACTCACTGAAACCTGGTTCAAAGCTGCGGACAGCACCCCAGCCTTACCAGGTTACTTGTCCTACCATACTTTCAGACCCCAAACAGAGCGCTACAAAGCCAAAGGAGGTGGAGTTTCAATATTTATCAAAGACATACACATCTCCAGGCTGGTCAAACAGTATGACACACAGGAGACACTCCAGGTGTAACAAGGACATTGGCAACTTCCAAACACTTGATCCCATACAGTTTGGTTTTGTCAAAGGGAGATCATGCATGTTAAACTTGGTCACCTTCTTCGAAACATTCACCAAAGCCATGGATGAGGGCAAGACAGTGCACACCGCCTTCCTTGACCTAGCCAAAGCCTTTGACACTATTCCCCACTCGGGCATAATAGATAAACTCTCCCAGCTAGGCATCAACCCATATGTCACCAGATGGATAGCTAACTGACTCAATGATAGAACCCACTCAGTCAAAATAGGAGAAGCCACCTCTAGTAGTAGATCTGTAACAAGCTGCGTATGCCAAGGATCAGTCTTGGGGCCTCTACTGTTTGAGATATACTTTTTTGAGGTGCAAGCCAAATCCAGTGGTCTGTGGCTGACCAGATTTGTAGATGACTGCAAACTGGGCACTGTCATAAATTCCCCTAGTGATGTGAACATCCTCCAAGAGGGCCTTAACCAAACTAATGATTGGTGCCAGAAGCATGGCCTCAAACTAAATTCCAAGAAATCCGTCCCCACTAATTATCACATTACTAACAACGTACGAAGCATGCAATCAGTCGTGAGGGACTTGGGCACGCAGGTTGATAGCAACCTGACTTTTGACCACCATGTTCCCTCCCTTGTATGGAAGGCTTTCTATGTGGCCCACCTCATAAATAAGGGTATTTCATTCAGGAACAAGGAGGTCATAACATCCTTGTAATCTTCCCTTATCAGACCAATTATCAAGTACAATTCCTCCTTTGGTATTTACCTTGCCAAGCACATGCAGCAGTTGGAGAGACCACAGAGGTTCCTGACCAGGAAAATCCAGGGTCTATACAGATAGGCTAAAAGCCCTGTCCCTCTACTCAGTCTCGTACAGACTGCTCAGAGATGATCTGTGTCTAGCATACAAGGCTGTCTCAGACTCAGCCTTGATGGAGTTGCTGTAGATCTGTAAGTCAAACTCCACTCACACAACCTGTACACAAGGTCTCAGCCTGGTCTGTGACATTAATAGAACTTGTTGGTGGGATAGATTTGTGTCCCAATGACCCCCCCCCCCCATCTGTGGAATAGACTTCCTCTCCATGTCAAGCAGAGTACCTCAGTAGCCCACTTTAAGAGGAACCTGGACAACTGGATGGGAAACAGAATATATACCCCCAAGATCCCACCTGTGTTCCTGCTGGACAGGGAAAACAGGTGCTGACTTTGTGGGAACATGGGTGAAATTCTTGGCTAGGCTTACAAGGCCCTCCCGGCCAATAGCCTAGTATCATCCTACGAACCTATGAACAAACGTCAGAGTCAGATTCAGGTACATTTAATAACTATAAAAATGATACATTAGAAGAGTAGGGTGTCTTTTGAGATTCTGGCACTTTAATTATAATACTCCAAAGAGTAAAACAGAAAATGTGTAACACATTGTAATAGTAGGGCATGGGGGGCACAGTCCCTTATAGCACCTGTTTGAGAGGGGCAATTATACAATGACCCCCCATTAATATTCCAAAACGTGCACGCTGATTGGTCAGCGTGCACGTTGTAAATCAAAGACTTATACTAATGGAAAAAGGTCTGGTCGCCCGGACTTTTTCCATTAGTATAAGTTTATTTTTTTTACAGCAATGGAGAACGCAATATCTCTGTTGCTTTTTAGAAACTGTCTCGCTATGTTAAAGGAGTTTAACATAGCAAGACAGCTTTAAAAAAGTAACAGAGATCTTCCTTTCTCCGTTGCTTTTTTTAAAGCTGTCTCGCTATGTTAAACTCCTTTAACATAGCGAGACACTTTGTAAAAAGCAACGGAGATCTTGCTTTCTCCGTTGCTTCCACCCACAGATCTGATGTACTGCGTAAGCATATACATGCGCAGTACATCAGAACTGCTGCAGAATACCAGACAGCTGTGGAAGGGCAGCACGGAGGCATTATACAATGCCATTATTTAAGAAAAGTAAGTATTTTTTTTCTTAAATAATGTCATTGCATAATAGCAATAACCCAATTCTGGGTGTGGGTAATGCTGGATTTACCCACGGTTGTCTTTGTTTGGCCACTCGGGCTTCGCCCTCATGACCAAACCACACCAACCGTGGGTAAATCCAGCATTACCCACACCCAGGCGTGGGTTATTGCTTAAATATCCCACACAAAATATGCATTAAAATGCGTAACAGTGAGCGTTGGCATTTGATGCTATTTCTCTAATCACAATTTATTTTTCAGACAGTCCGGACTTGCTGGAGCTATTCTCAGACTTCTAACTAGGAACTTAGAAATGGACATAGAAAAACAAAATGGCATTTTGAATAAACAATCCTGCTTAGTATTCACTGTAATGGTGGTCACTGAGGTTCAATGAGGAATTTCAAAGTTACAGATAATAAGACACCAACTAGCCCAATGAGCAACAAAATATAGTAGTGAAAAATGTGGATGTTTATTTGCATTCCATTAAGTATGCTTACCTACTAAGTTTCTTAAAACTCAGTGAACTTTTCCCTTTACAATACGATTAGGTGGCATTAAGAAGCAAGTTTCAGTGAGGTCTTAGTTACTAGAGTGCCTTTAGAAGTTTGGAAAGAAATGCATGTTTTGTTTTTCCACACCAGCAAAAATACCAAAAACCCTGGGATCTGTAAACTGTTTGTTTAATCTTTGTAATCCAGTAAGTTGCAAAGTAGTTTCATTACAAAAACCATGGAATGATTATAAGTAATGTGACTCTCCAGTAATATACTCACATCAAACTAGTTATTAAAGGTAGTGGACTCAAAAGAGTGAGGGAAAGTAAGGCATGTTTATTTTATTGGTTTGTTAACAAGGAAGACAGGTTGGTCCAACCAACTTTTCAACCACAACCTGGGCCAGAGGTAGGGAATTACATTAATGTGTATTTCAAACAATGACAGAATAAATGATATGCTGAAGGAACACAATACATACTGGTAGTATATGTAAGTACTAATATCAGAATAAATGATATGCTGGAGGAACACAATACATACTGGTAGTACATGTAAGTACTAATATCAGAATAAATTAAATACTGGAGGAACACAATACATACTGATAGTACATGTAAGTACTAATATCAGAATAAATGATATGCTGGAGAAACACAATACATACTGGTAGTATATGTAAGTACTAATATCAGAATAAATGATATGCTGGAGGAACACAATACATACTGGTAGTATATATAAGTACTAAAATCAGAATAAATGATATGCTGGAGGAACACAATACATACTGGTAGTACATGTAAGTACTAATATCAGAATAAATGATATGCTGGAGGAACACAATACATACTGGTAGTACATGTAAGTACTAATATCAGAATAAATGATATGTGGGAGGAACACAATACATACTGGTAGTACATGTAAGTACTAATATCAGAATAAATGATATGCTGGAGGAACACAATACATACTGGCAGTACATGTAAGTACTAATATCAGAATAAATGATATGCTGGAGGAACACAATACATACTGGTAGTACATGTAAGTACTAATATCAGAATAAATGATATGCTGGAGGAACACAATACATACTGGTAGTATATGTAAGTACTAATATCAGAATAAATGATATGCTGGAGGAACACAATACATACTGGTAGTATATGTAAGTACTAATATCAGAATAAATGATATGCTGGAGGAACACAATACATACTGGTAGTATATGTAAGTACTAATATCAGAATAAATGATATGCTGGAGGAACACAATACATACTGGTAGTATATGTAAGTACTAATATCAGAATAAATGATATGCTGGAGGAACACAATACATACTGGTAGTATATGTAAGTACTAATATCAGAATAAATGATATGCTGGAGGAACACAATACATACTGGTAGTACATGTAAGTACTAATATCAGAATAAATGATATGCTGGAGGAACACAATACATACTGGTAGTATATATAAGTACTAAAATCAGAATAAATGATATGCTGGAGGAACACAATACATACTGGTAGTACATGTAAGTACTAATATCAGAATAAATGATATGCTGGAGGAACACAATACATACTGGTAGTACATGTAAGTACTAATATCAGAATAAATGATATGTGGGAGGAACACAATACATACTGGTAGTATATGTAAGTACTAATATCAGAATAAATGATATGCTGGAGGAACACAATACATACTGGTAGTATATGTAAGTACTAATATCAGAATAAATAATATGCTGGAGGAACACAATACATACTGGTAGTACATGTAAGTACTAATATCAGAATAAATGATATGCTGGAGGAACACAATACATACTGGTAGTACATGTAAGTACTAATATCAGAATAAATGATATGCTGGAGGAACACAATACATACTGGTAGTACATGTAAGTACTAATATCAGAATAAATGATATGCTGGAGGAACACAATACATACTGGTAGTACATGTAAGTACTAATATCAGAATAAATGATATGCTGGAGAAACACAATACATACTGGTAGTATATGTAAGTACTAATATCAGAATAAATGATATGCTGGAGGAACACAATACATACTGGTAGTATATGTAAGTACTAATATCAGAATAAATGATATGCTGGAGGAACACAATACATACTGGTAGTATATGTAAGTACTAATATCAGAATAAATGATATGCTGGAGGAACACAATACATACTGGTAGTATATGTAAGTACTAATATCAGAATAAATGATATGCTGGAGGAACACAATACATACTGGTAGTATATGTAAGTACTAATATCAGAATAAATGATATGCTGGAGGAACACAATACATACTGGTAGTACATGTAAGTACTAATATCAGAATAAATGATATGCTGGAGGAACACAATACATACTGGTAGTATATGTAAGTACTAATATAAAAAACAGTGAATGAGAACTTTAGGATAATGCATTTCTGTACTGCAGACGATAATACAGAAAAAATAATACATTAAAGTTTGGGAACAGTATGTGTATTAGTACAGTGGACAACAGAACAATATTGCATTTGCTAAAAGATATCTCATTAATAAATATTTTTCACATATGATGCAACTGCAAGATTTTGTGACCATTTGTTAAACCAATGGAATCAAGACTATGGAGCAAAGCCTTTTATAAAACAGCATGCAGAAAAGTGGTCAATACATTCTGGAGCCTGCACGTGATATTTATGGTGCTAAAATGGATCCAAAACAGATTGTTAAAGACATTCAGAACCAGTTGTCTGAATGCAATCAAATGAAACAATATGACAATTGGGATATTACAGGGTAGGGGTATGAAACATGTCCTATCCATATCACTGGTGACATTTCTCAAGGGTTGCAAGAAAACAGTTTATTTATCGATAGCATAAAAGTCTGCAAGAGGTCAACATTCTTAAAGCAGAAACAGATCACACTGGATTGACAGCATGGAGCATAGCAATTAAGGTTTATTATAACATAGAGCAGACTTGTAAAGATAGAAAGTAGGAATGCTATGTGCACTGAAGACTAGGGATCTGGTACTACTGGCAAGAAGTAAACAGAGGAATGGCTTGGGAATCTGACAAGAAGATCATGCAAGAAATAGAAAAAGTAGTAGAAATAATGGGGTGTACTGGAGGAGGAAAGATAACCAATGGCAAAAGGGAGGCAACGTTTCTGTTGTACAGCACCCCATGGAGATCACACCTTGAAAAAGACACAGTTTCAAGAGGACATTTGTAAAGGCAAACAGTGCACAGGGTGCTGGGAAAATATTAGAAAGCCATGTTATGGCAGTGAAAGACTTCAGTTTATTCATTCATTTATTCATTCAAATTTGTTAACGGGGTGAGTAAATTTATCTGCAAACCATTTTCACCCATGGGCCCAGTATACACAGGTATGAACAAAGACGGGTGATGCAATATTTGCATTCAGGTGTCTTATTGCATTAACAAGGGATATAAGGACAACATATTCTGCACAAAAGAGACATAGGGACCACATATTTTGCACTTCCCCTTGAATACTCCTTTGCAGTACTGTCAGAACAGAACAGCCAAGTGAAAGTATGAGCAGTGATCGGTTTCAGGCCCATATTTATGTGATTTTTTTAATAAGACTACCAAATACACAGACCATCCTACTGTTTGTGATCTTTTAATACCTTTATGTATTAGATTATTGTTAACTTGCTTGTTTTAATAATGACCTAGGATTTTATTTGGGCAAATACAAGAAACCTGGCCACTGCACAGCAGGAAGACCCTGTGTAAAAACAATGGCATCTAGGAATGTGCAGGATGCTTAAGGGAAGGGTGAGGACTGGTCCCAGTTTCTGTTCTCATGAGCCTTCACAGATGGACAGCTAGGGGAGTGTCAGATAAGCTGTAGTTTGCTCAAGTGGGGGCTATTCCTCTTCAAAGGAGAACTTTTGTTAAGACAACATGCAACTAGGGATGTGTTTTGTGCACTGCAGTGTTTTCAGGTGGGGGAGGGGGAGGACTGTGTTTTATTTCTACCCAAGTGTCCTTTCAAAGATGAAAAAGCTTTGTATGTTAGACCATGCCTCTCTGTATAGAAGATCATTTACACAGTGAGTGGTACTGGACGGATCTTGCTTGGTGTGCAAGTGTTTAGTTTTCTGTCCTCATTTTTGTCAATTGCAGCATCCATCATTTAGATATCTGACTCAGGGATTCTGTATACTACATTTACAACATTGATAGTATGAGATTTTTGACACTGCATTAAAATCAGGAGAAATGATAGCATGAGATTTTATACACTGCATTAAAAACAGGAGAAATGTTTTTCTTCAGGAAGATCTGGTAAATTCTGATTTTAGATTTTTTACAACTGTCTGGTTCAATTCACAGCTGGAGCGTCTTCTGCATGGAGACGTGTGTGAATGGGCGTACCTTCATTGAAGGTTGTGCGTCAGGGCTGGTAACTCGGCACGTAAAAATCAACTATCAATCATTAGTGGACCGGAGTTCCGCTGTGGCGACCCCTAACCGGGAAAAGCCGAAAGACACAACAACAACAACAAAGCACTACAACCACTACTAATGCTATTAATACAGCTGAACTGAGTCTGCAAAGTCTAAGAAAGAAGTACCAACAATACAGGAGGATGAAATAAGTCACTTTTACTAGGGATTCTCAGGTATTTGATACAGTCATTGTTTTTAGTATGCTTTAAGTCTTATGTGGGATGAAAAATAAACTTAGAACAAGATACTTAAGAGGCCTAATATGTAGTGGGCTGTTCTACAGGAATACCAGTACATTTATGTCTTGAATCTGTTTAGGATTACTTGTTGTCTTCTTTTTTTTCGTAAGAGTATCAATGTAATGCAAATGTCTCTTGGATATTTCCTTGCAGTACTACAAAGAATCATTTCAATCAAAATCTAGGAATCAGATTTATGATCTCTTAATGAGTTCTTCTATGTGAAATAAATATGTTGACAAAAGTAGAATTTGAAACCTCATTTTCTGTCCATGTATGTGTAAGGTAGGGAGACAAAATCTCCCAATCCCTCCTCAATCCTCTGCACCTCAAACGAAGGAGGATTCCCCCTACAGAAACAAACTGAATACATTTTGGACTCTTTATCATTATTGACCAAGTGACCATCAACCACGTCCAAATACCTTTTAAAAATCAGATATCAAATGATCATCAACCACATTCCTAACTAGCTTTTAAAAATCACGTATCAAGTGAGCTTCCCGGTGCTAACAACAATGTTCCAAATATTTATATGGGCAAAAAACTATGTTCTCTAAACCATTTACAATTACTAATCATAATGATAATTGTAATAAGTGTGTAATGTTAAGGCATTGTGCAGGTTTGAACCATCATCCTAATGGTCATTTTACTAGATTTAACTAATATCTATACTCCAAAAGTGCTGAAATAAATAAAGTTCAGGAATCACTCCTTAGAAATAGTGAATCTTACTCCCATGCTGAAAGATTTAAGAACTTTACTATCTTGAATAAGAAAGAAGGAAATGAGTCATTTTTGTCTATGTTAAATGGGGCATCTGACAATCCTGCTCAGAACATAAAACTAGGAAATATGGGCAGAAATTGGAGATTTTAAGGCTATTTTGCCACAAATAAATGAGGAAATCTCAAATATACTTTATTGATTGATTAACTCTCAATTCATTAGTTAGCATTTGGTGATAGAAGTCAAGCATCTAGGCAGTAATGTCTCTTATTTTCAATCTAAACTACATGAAGCTTATAAGTGCAAAACCAAACAGAATATGTTTTAGCTTTCACTGATAATAGCAACTTCCTTTGCACAGGATGGAAATGATGTTAGCATACTGAGGAACTTATAATTTCTTTTAAGAAACACTGGCAGAACTTTTAATACTTATTTAGTTATTACAAAATCAAACAGGAGATTTTTTACACATCTTTTCTAAAAAGCAACAACTATTTCTCTCTCAATCTGAGGACAAAACACAGCTCTCAGGTTCCGGTACTTTCATCACTCAGGACAGAAGGTATAAATGAGCAAAACCACAATCACATTTTATTGACATTTGTTGACCGGGAAAGTCCACATGCAGTCTTTGGCACATTTGTTCTCATTCAGTTTTACATTACCTTGTTCTAGTTTGTTTCATAAATGTCCTTATGTGTGGACTCGCATGACTGTGTATACATATACATTTGTCACACACACACACACACACACACACACACACACTATGGGTATTTGCATGCATGCGTAACACTTTCTACACACACACATTTGTCCTTGTTTCACTGTTCCTCCTTCCTGACCATCTTTTCCTATAACAATAATCAGTTACATAGCACTCACTCAACAGTATGCGACATGACAGCATCTGAAATACGAACTGATCACAAGACTACTTGAGTATGATAGCACAGAGATAAAGTAATGAAGCTGGTTAGTTCCTAGAAATGTTTGACAAGGACCAAGATTAACTTTTTGTATAAAGTTGACTAAAGAAAACATACAAGGAAAGGAAAGGAAACAGATAACATAGCAATGAATTACTACCTATCTTTCCTTCAGGTGTTTATGTAACTGCATATATGAGCACATGTAAGTATAAATACACTTTTCACAAAAACATATGTTTTAAATATACTTGAAGGTCAACAGACTATAATTAGAAAAGTATTATTTTTATGTTGCTCTACTCCCCACGAAACTTGCTCCCTTCTCATCCTTGAAAAACTCTGCTCTCTGTTCCCCCATCCCCCAGTCTCTCTCATTTTCTCTCTCTCTCGCTGCCTCCCTCTAACTGCAATTTTGCCGATTGCCAGAGCTGTCCATCAGTGCAGAGTCTGGTGGAGGGACAGAAGCTGTGAAATAGTAATGCTCTGTGTCATTTGAAACATCAGGGGGCTGGGAGTGAGGTCAGGGGTCAACCTGCCCTCATCCCAGGAACAAAGGAGCGGCGGACTTAACCCTTCTCATGCTGTGGGGGAGGGAGAGGAACACAGCTATTGATTCAAGGGGTAACACATTTATATAATGAGGATGGGATACAGGGCCAAGGGGGGAACCTTCCTCTCTACGACCTTGCAAAACATAAAGCAGCCACTGCCTGACTCAAGTAAAACTGCTGCAATCACTCACTGCTCAGAGACAAAAAGAATACAGCCTCGGAACAATGGAATAGGATAGATCCAAATTTCAGCAGCTGCAGGGCATACTACAACTGGGAAAAATACAGCATTTCAAAAAAAATCTGGTATCCTGAAACACTGTAACATGTTTGCATTTTCTATAAGAAAAGAAAATTACTTTTCAAGGTCACTTCCACATAAAATATCCATTTGCTAAAAATACTGAACCATGCCAGAGTAGTACCATATTGGCAGTGAATGTGCTGCCATGTAAAGAGAGCAATCATGGCAAAGGGGCAGTATAGGGCAGCTACCACACATCAGAGTGGGTCTCTGTGAGGAAGAAATGGCAGTACATTACAATGTATTAATTATAGCTAACACTGCACCTAAACAGCACCCCTTTGGTTTATAAGTAGGAGAGAAAGCCATCTGCTACCATTTAATGACCAAGAACTGGGAAAATGTACAATTAACAGTCAAAAGGAAGAAAGGAGGCTTCACACTCTAGCTAACTGAAGGTACAGGGATAACTCAGCTGCTGTTACTAGTAATCGGTAGGATAAGTAAACTTGCCTCTTTTCACCAGTGAGGATGGGATAGAAACTATTCCATTCCACCAGTCCCACTAACTAAGAAGAGAGGAAACAGCTTCCTTTTTATAGCCTCAATGAGAAACATAGCTGCTCCCATCTCCCAGCCACAAGGGCACATGAGCTGCATCACTTCCTGAGCTCCATGGAGACAGCTGTCTGATGCCATCCAAGGAGACAGCTATCTAATGCCATCCAAAGAGACAGCTGTCTGATGCCATCCAAGGAGGCAGCTGGCTGCTGCCATCCAGTAGTCAAAGGAAAACATGGATGCACTGTCTCACAAGCCAAAGAGTAAGCTCTTCTAATAATTGAGAAAGTAGCTGCTACCTTGAACTACATGGTGACAGAGTGGACAGGGGCAATCACTAACAAAGTCTCTATGTGAGACACTATGAAACACTCCCTATACTGTCTCCACAAGGATACAAATAATGCCCTCTCACTTGTCTCTCTCCCTTTTCCTTTAATAAAATCTTCCTGTCAAACTGGAATCAGTTACTGCAAAATATATAAACAACAAAACCGTCAGGAAAAGAAAAATGACTGATTATCTAAGAGAGGTATATAAATGCACCTGCAGCACTGGCAAAGTTTAGTACACCTCAACCCTCTATTACCAAGCATAAATTTGCCCTTCTCATCTACTAGTGGAGCAATAACCATTACAAACTCGGACGCAATCTTCTGTTGTATATGTGCTAATGCTGGGACAGTATTAATTATACTGCCTACTAGACTGTCCTTCATTGTTACTCCTACTAACTCTCTTTTCCCATCCTAGTCTTTCTTTCTTCATATTTATTTCTATTCCAGTACAAAGGCAAACTGTTATAGGGTCTATATTAGAACACTGAATGTTCAAAATTTCGAGTGTTCTAATATCGACCCGTTTTCAGCACACACTGAAAATACTGAAGAAACAAAAAAACAAATTTATTCCTAGGGAAAGAATTTGGTTGTCCGTTTCTGTTGCGTCGCTATTTTCAGCACTGTGGTGGAAAGTTACGGGTCGGGTTCAGGTAAGTGTGCGATTGTGTGGATGTGAGGGTTAGGGCGGGTTAGGTGAGTTAGGGTTAGGGCGCAGGTCAGGTAAGTGTGTGATTGTGTGGACATGAGGGTTAGGGCGGCTTAGGTGGGTTAGGATTAGGGTGCGGGTGAGGTGACTGTGCGATAGTGACGGAACTTATTGCTAGGGTTTGGGTTAAGGTAAGTGGATAGTTAGTGGTGTATGTATAGTTTAGTGTAGGGTTAGGCACAAGAGTTTAGGTGTATGTGTGTGGATTGCTGTTTGTTTGGTGTACTTGTGTTGTGTGTATTTGTTTTGGAACAGCAAATTTTTTCCCTAGGAAAACATTTGCTGTTCTGTATGTTCGATGTTTTAAATTTTCGATTCATAGGGTTCGATATTAGAACACTCGACATTTTGAATTTTCAGTGTTCTAATATAGACCCACTGTTATACTATACCCCCTACAAGTAATCTAATTTGTGTAAAATTTATTCTCTATTATATTGTTTTGTTAAGATTACTATATTGTAGGATATAGGTTCATAGGTTCATAGGTTCATACTAGGCTATCTGCCCAAGGGCATTTATAAGCCTAGCCCATAGTTATGTGGCTTTCGCCACCCTTTTAGTTTGAATAAAACTATGCCTATTATTTTGCTGTGCCTCTGTCAAGCAGTGACACTGAAGTAATCCCTGGGGTATATCTGCGATCTCCCATCCATTGGTCAAGATTCCTCTTGAACAAGGCCAGCGAGGTGCTCTGCCTCACATGTACCGGGATTTTGTTCCACAGCATAGGGAGTCTCTGGGTGATGAATTTGTCCCTCCAGCACGTTCTATTAATAACTGTGTCAAGGTTTAAGTATCCAGCCCTTGTGGTTCTGAGGGATCTAGATTTTTTGAGGTGAAGCATATTCATCAAATCTGGGTTTG
Organism: Protopterus annectens; assembly: GCF_019279795.1. Classification (NCBI taxonomy): domain Eukaryota; kingdom Metazoa; phylum Chordata; order Ceratodontiformes; family Protopteridae; genus Protopterus; species Protopterus annectens. The sequence goes on along the minus strand of NC_056741.1, from coordinate 1,280,026,153 downwards.
ACATGGCCTTATATGTCAGGCACAGGTCACCTATGAGCAAGCGGTATGAGACTGAATAGAGCTGGAGTTCTTTCAGTCGGGCAGCATAAGACATATTTTTGAGACCCTTTATTTAAGGTATCCTTCTGTGCTGTTTATTTCATTAATTCTCTACTTGTACTTAGGTACCTAGATTATGGCTGAAAAGGGTGCATCAGGCCACCCACCCAGTTAACAAATTCAAAATAAATAAACAAACTAAAAAATAAATTAATTAATAAAGGGAGTATTTTAAATACCTCCTCTGACTGCAGGTGTTGAATTTCTCCTTCCAACAGATTAGGTGTGTGCTCACTCCTTCCAGCAATTGATTATGAAGAACAGTATGTCATGAGCTAAAAATGTGAAATGTGTATCCCACCCCTTTCTTAGCAGACTGACAAGCTGATAACTGGTTAGGAGGGCTATGCAAATCATAAATAAACAGACTCATCTGCTGCTGTACACTGCCTTATTCAAATCTGTCTGCCGTTGGTAAACAAACTCACTTAAAATGATCCAAAACCAGCTGTATTCAAACAATTCCAAGATCGTGCAACCTCACAATATTACATTTAGCTTAATTCAGACTAATTAGCTAGCTTTTCTGCTGCATTCTTTTTACTTACATATTCTATACAGCCTAACTCAACTAATGCTGTAAGAAGAGTTGCCAATTTATCTACTATCTAATCAGACCTAGTTTCACTCCTATCATTATCAGAGTCAGATTCATCTGGTATACCACAATCAGCCTTCCTCAAACTCACTTGCTAGCTAAATAGATATTGTTAACTCATTTGCAGCTGTAAGATGCACTCAAGCTCACCTGCAGTCATAAACACCCTTATTCAAACATTCATTCTTTTTGTATCAGATCCACTTACTCCTTAACCTCTCTCAGATTCACATTCTGTTCTTAGCAACCTCACTCACCTGGTCTTCTAATCATCCTCACTCACAAACTCACCTGTTTTTCTAAATAACTTCAGTCAAATTCATGTCTTACTTCAATCAGCCTGACTGAAGTTCAACAGTTACATTTCCAGTGCCACCAAAAGGCATTTATTGTTTGTCTGCAGGGCCACTTCTCATTTTAATCGCCTAACTTTACCTTACCTGTCATCTCAGTCACTCAGTCTAATTCACCTGCATCTTCACCTTGCTCATCTGCAACCATAATCAGCTCATTAAAACCCATCTGCTGTTTTTCATCCTCCTTCAAATGTACTAGCTATTCTTACCTACACTCAGACGTTTCTACTACCCTATCAGCCCAGATTAAACTAGTGTATTTTCATACTTCGTAATGCTTACACCCACCTCTGTCTCCAGACAGACACACCCAGTCTGACTACCATAGTCAAATGCACTCACGCTACCCTCCTCCCCTTATCCATCACAAATAAACTCACCTGTACTTCTACTTGCCCCTGCTCATCCTATGCAAACTCATCCATTACCCCCATCCAGTGCAATCAGAGTTGCATATCATTCTGTTCTACCTTCCACTACCTCGTATATACCACCTTAAAAAGCCTCACACGTGCCTGCTATCCAAATAAGTTACCCTCAATCTCACTTACTGTTTAAGTCTTCCGTACCCAAGCACACAGATTTCTCTGCTCAGCTTTTGTTAGTCCCACCTGCTGTAGCAGTCAGTCCCACAAAGACTCACCTGCCTCTTAAGTAGTCTTCCGCCTCCAGGACTCATCACCTACAACATTCAAGTCCCTGTGACATATAGTAAAAGCAACACTAAAATTATTCAACTTTTTTTTAAGTAACCAGATTACACCATGCCAGGCATAGGTTGTGCCTTTCTTCCAGCTGAACCAGGGACCTCTTTTAATTTAAGGTGTCCTTTATATATCAGGTGCCTACATACAAATAAACAAAGTACTGGTCTGTATACTGAAATGGGTTAAAGAATTCTATGTTTGCCATGCCAAGAGCAGTATATCACAGGATATTGTAAGTCTAAACTGCAGTATGATTATATACAAACCTGAAAAAGTATTACCTGACAAAAGTTAAACATTAGGAAATATTCCAAGCTATAAAGGAAGACTGGAGTCAACAAGAGGTCAAACTAACATCAAATGATAAACAAGGTTTGCTACTTTAATTTTATTTAGTTCCCACTGAAGTGCTCAAACTTTCTTTTAAAAATAGGTATCTCAGGAATACATGCCATCAAAACTTTGTAATACACTGCAGATACCAGAAAAGGCTACTAAGGGCTTTGGCAGAGCTTAATCTCCAATGCATTATTCAACAATACATGCTACAGTCAGGTAACACTTGCCCTACTGATAACACAGCAAGGTCTGGGTGCATCCTGGGTAACCTTGGGTATTTGCTAAATGATGTATGCATGGTTATAGATGGCATTCTCTCTGAAAAACTGAGCAATGCCTTGTGCATCACAGAAAATTTACAAAGTTTGTCAGCTTAGCAAGGCCACTACAGTCCCATGTGAAGAAAAAATGCATAATTTGCAAGTTTAAACACAATTTTGACAAACCATGATTAAAAGAAATTGACTAAAAGCCACTTGGTGTAAATGCATTCATTGGAGTGTAAGACTACCTTTAAATTAAAACTATTTTACTAGGTACTACAGCAGCAGTGAAGCAGATTTTCCTAGCAGGCAGAACATTCCAGAAGAAGGCAGTTGGGTGGGGGGGGGGGGGGGGGGTCGTATAGTAACAACTGGTGAAACTCTAGTTTCTGCTCTATTAAACCCCTGCTCAATCCTTGTCCACAGAAGGCACCATAATGAAACAAAAATGTGTAAAATGAACTACAGATAGAGGCAAGCACAGTATCTGAACAAATCAAAGAACCACAGAGCACACAGTTTTGGAGACAGTGCCTAGCAATACTACCTATGCCTTTCATACATTAAATGTACCACTAGAGAAAGTAGCCTGTGGGTGCATTAGTTTGATTTATTGCATGGAGTACCCAAGACCCTTTGATAACAGTTTTTGTAATGAAATACTGCCTGGGGGCAGCCCTTTCCCTGTAGTAGTGTGACTATGAAGTCAGTAAATTTAAATACGGGAGATGAGGAGGGTGAAGCCCTCCATATTGTTGGTGGTGGAGGGCTGCTTCTTCTCTTGCAAAAGTGCTTGGTAGAGTGTTTACTTGATCTCTCTATTTGGGGATCTATGTGTTTTTGTTAGTTTTGTTGTTTTGGTTTTCAGTTTTGCAAATGTCTGTTAATTGCGGCTTTTACTTTTTTTGCATTACTGGGGATTTTGTGAATGTACAGTTCACTGATTTACCATGAATGCTTATCGGGGGGGGGGTCATACAGGTTGGCTTTTGGTAGAGGCTGGAGTTCACATGATGCTGGGTTGGGGGAAATCAAGGACAGAGCAAGACCTGCCTACTTCATGGGCAAAGGGCATTGCACACACTCAGGCTGCCCCCTGTAGCTTCCCTGAACTACTGATGGCATCAATGTTTGGGAGTGGGGGCTTAAGGCTAACAAAACAATAAAAAATTATCAGGATGCTGAATGACATCGGCTTGTCAGGTTGGTCTCACTTTACAGTGCTGGCAGATGCAAATCTCAAGAGTCTAACCATGGAGGGGTCTCTGCGTGCAAGACCTCTCTCACAACAGAGACTGACCCTGTGTCAGGGTGTAGAAACTGCAGAGAATGGGACTACAGAGTGCAGATGATAAAGGAGCCCGAAGTCAGCAGTGGGTAGAAGAAAAAAGTCCTAATTGGTCAAAGCTACCAACTCATATACATCCTGTGAGTTAATCTCAAAATGTTTCAAAAGTAAAAAATTAAAGCATAAAATACTGTTTCTATTAAAATTGAGTCATCCTTTAATGCAGGGCAGAATGACTGTGATATCTTCATGTATTGTAAGGGCTACTCTTCAGTGGGTAAGCAGGCCACATGTGGTGTAAGGGCTACTCTTCAGTGGGTAAGCAGGCCACAAAAATTGTGAAACCATTATGCTGAAGAGCAATGAAACTAAGAAACAGATATGAAATTTCTCATCCACAGCCAATCAGTTTAATAACTGTGGAGTACATAATGACTGAATGGTCTTTTGTATTCAAGTGTGTGTATTTGCACTAGTGGGATAAACAAAAGAGATGTCAGTAATAGCACTTGAAATTTATGGAAGGGATCAACACTTATTTCTCTGTTTATTCTGTTGTATACAAAACTGCAATTGTCAATAATACCAAATCATATACATCACACAATTCTAACTAAGAGCATGTGAAAGGAGGAGCATGATGTAATCACTGTTATATGAGGGATCTTACCCTTGAGGCCAATCAAGTATCCCTTTTTAGCTGACAGGATCTATTATCATTTAGAACATTACAGTAGCACTCGGGACTAAATGATCCAATCAGATGCAGCTCAACAAATCACTTCACATATGCAAACAGAAGTAATCATATCAACATCAAAGTGCTTTCCTGCTGAGCACTGTTCTAAGAATATGATAAGTTAAGGCTGAGCATCACAGATGGTTACAGATATGAATTGTAATAAGTTTCACTCCTCTTGCATTTCTATGTTTGATTTTCTCAGCCTCTACATGCATACTTTGTGAGTCTAAGCAAGTCACATGACCAGAGCCATGAATCCCCAAATTCTTCTTCAAAAGAAACAGTTGTGCCTTGTTGGTTTTAGATGCTTAGCAAACAAATTAAATAAATACATGAAAATGAGAAATCAAATGCAAGAACTGAATAGTAGGGCAAATTTTAATGTTCCTTACATAGATAAATAGATCATTATAGCCCGTTACTTTGTCATCTCATGTAAAGGGGGCAGCTTAATTAGCTCATGCAGGAGAAATCAAAAGGCTCCTGTTTTTAACCATTTTATCTGAAATCATCTTGAAAATAATAAATACTCAAATACTAGCCATGGTGACTTACTTTTACCACAGTCTGGTGGTGAAGGAAAAAAACACCCACATGTGCTCAAGTTACCATGATTCTCAGTGAGCAGCAGCACAGCAAAAAAATTAAAAATGAAAAACAATTCAGTATAAACTACCTTAATTTCATCCTGAAAACATCAAGAATAATAAGCATGTCACTTTAGTAATCAGAACTTTGTTCTTGTGACCAAATCATCAACCAGTGAGTAAACCCACTCATACCTGCTGTACCACTGCTCTGTTTTGGAGGGTCACACTTGGGACTTTTTATATGTTACTGCCTTTTGCAAATGACCATATTTCATTACATGAGTAGGTTGCCAGATAGTAGGTGAAAACTGTGGTGCTTGAATGGTACTTTTACAAGTACAGCTGAGTGACTAGAGTTCTGTGGGAACCACAAATGCTCAAACAGCATTTTTTCACATTTTACAGAAAGGGCTCTTGCATCAACAGGACAGCAAAATAATCTGTTCAATTCAAGATCACTCTGTCTGAAACAAACCTCTGCTACACCAACCTTTAAGATGGTTAAATAAAGTGATGGGAGTATGCAGTGGGTATTGCCCTTATGTAGGGTGCAGGCTTGCCTTCTCATGACTCTGCACACATAACTAATTTGTTTTGGTATTTTCTGTAGTGCATACAAAGTGGTTGTTAAGTGTATTTTTGGTAATATGTTTTTTTCTCACTGTATTTGGACAGCTGTGATTTTACACAGTAACACTTTTAAAAATCTTTGAAACACAAATGGAGTATAACTTTGTAACTGTTCATTCTTATCTGATTAAACTAAACAGACATCAGTATAACATGCTCAAAGTTTGAAAAATATATTTATTCATTTTGCATGGCAACTTCTCAGGTAGTTTGGTCACAGACTAATGCACATGAAAGAGTACATAAGTGACCAGGTCCAACATGATGAAAAGGTTAACATAAACATCATGCCAACTATTTTCTTTTCTTCAAGCTTCTATATGCTTGTTTGGATTTTCAGTAAATATTCCATTCCACACAAAAAAGTTGTCTTCTGTGAAAATCCTCCTTTTACTAAAATGCAATTCCTGATAACTGTTATAGGTCTTTAAAGACACAAAAGTATCTACCTAGCTACCCCAAAAAAGGATAAATAAAAATAAAACATCACATCTGTTCAGCTTAACATCTTATTCCACAGGGTAAAAATGAGGCAAATTACATGTACTTATCAATCAGTACAGTCAGCATTTTCTTACCACTATTTGGACACTCTACAAATAAAAGCTGTATTTACTAAAAATAAAAAAGTCACCACCACGTCAAACAAAAATGTCTACTTACTTATCATCTGTGAATATGTATGCACAGCACCTGTGCTTAGAAGAAGTCCATAGTGAAAAATATTACAATACAGGTGATTTGGCCATATGAAGTATAGAACAGCTCAGTACTACACAATGCAGTATGCATATAAAGTACAAAATTCACAAGAACCTGATTTCAATTCAGCAATCCTTCTCAAAGTATGAGGATGCAATCAGAACTAACAAGTGAAGAAGACAAGACAGAGAACTGCCCTTTCACATGAACAATGATATGGGTTTTATTTAAACCAACTGCCCCACCACCACTGAGTATGTATCAATTCAAAAAAAAACAGCTGTAAGTCATGACAATGAGAAAGTTTACAGTAATTATGCTGTTATTCATCAATGAGAAAGCTCCTAGCTGCTTAGACAATGAGGTTACAGTAACAGAGACCCAGGTGTGAATCACATATGTCCCATTAGTTACTGCACATTCATTGTGTTGTCCAGCAGTTGTCTATTCCTTCTGTTAAGTTTCCTCTTTGTGAACTCCCTGCATACTAGAATCACAGGTGCTTCTTTGAGGAGTACTCCTGCAGCAGTATTATAAAAAATGGGCATTGATTCACTGATTTTAGTCATACTCTGGCCTGTTTTTTCAAGCATATGATGGTATACTACATGAGGGTAAGTCTTCCTCCTGCTGTCCTCTGACAATAGTTGGTACCTGCCCCAAAACAGTAGACTTACTACCATCGGATGTTCTCTGACTGATGAGTATACTATTTGTAATTAAACTTGATGCACCAGTTATAACTCCAGAAACACATAATAACAGTATATAGTTTATAGTACGCAGGCTCAATCAACAGGTAAAGGTGGGAGGGTAGCTATATAACTGTAACAACCTCTGCATCAAAGACCTTAGTGACTCATAACATACATCTTCACTGTTTCAACTGATCTTTGATGGCTGAAATAGTTGGGTATAACCTTCCTGCACCTTCTCCTTTTTATTTTTTTTTAAATCTCAGGTCACTGCATTCAGATCATGCAAGCAAGTATCCTTGTGTTAGAGAGAAGGGGTGCTCACCTCCAAGGATTCTTTACCCTGCCACTCAAGCAGTGGGTCGAACTTGTAAGAAACATACTGGATGCCAAATATAGAAGATTACCATGAAAGTATACTTCCAGGATGTCGTATGACATTCATAGCAGGTGGCATCAAGAAGCAAGGAGGGTAGAAATAATACTCTCATAGCAGTGGGTAGTCTTAAAGAGTAACTGATATGGTACACACTTACATTATCTGTTAGATCTTACTTCCGAACACCCTCTGCAGTGGATGGAGTGCTATGTGACAATCTAAGGGAGTGCTCCTAAAACTCTGGAAGGGCAGTAGCATCTTGAAAGCCTGGAGGCAGGTTTGTCAGCAGATACCACAACATGCCAAAGCAGCTCTACTTCTGTAATGGAGGCCCAGATTACAGTAGGGTGCAGTGAAATTATGCATCGCCGACTAGGTGTCTACAGTGCACATGTATGTATAGACACTTAGGGAATAAGCATTCAGGGCAATACTATCCCCTGCAAATCCTGATACAATGGTCCTTCATCACAATAGTTAATGGCTGGTTAACCTTTCATTGAAAAAAATAAAGAAATGCTGTGTTTCAATCCATTTGAATGATTTCTGTTCGGCAGCTGCAAAACCCTCCCTTCTATGAGCAAAGGACATGAACTGCTAATTCATTTTAATAAATTTGTCAACCCTAGAAAGGTAAACTATAGCTGGTTAACACAAGCAAAGTATGGAGAATGTACCCCCATCCACCCATCCACTCACACAAACAGTATTTCAATACGTTGGGAAAAGATCAAGCAGGAGCATGGAATGGCTTGTGGGGAAACTGCTCAGCCAAAGTTGGTAAGTCTTCTCTCAGTAAGCAAAGCAAGTCAATGTGACCCTCTGAGATTCAGTACTCCTGACACTCAGGCATAAACGCTCCTCCCACTTGTGGAATGTGAGCTTATTCTTGTGCATGAGGAAGTAGCTGGTCTCCACATTCTGCTCCTAACTGCAGCTGCTGGATTGATACATCTCTATGGATTATATACAGGATGATGACCTCCCTCTAGGGGATGAGTAAGACAAGGGTCAGTGGTCACAGGAGTGGCAGCAGACTTTGTAGTAAAACCAGAACTTGGCTTACACCTGGCCTCCTATTTTCCCACCATCCGCCTTTACAACTCCTGCGTGGGATTGTTAGAGTAGCTCTTTTGCTGGTGCTTATTTTCCGCAGCTTGTGTTATTGCTAGGAGCTGGATGTTGTTAATTGCTTCAAGCTTCTCTCTTTGGCATATCTAGCAACATTATGGTCCCAACAGCTTCTTTCATGATCCTATGCCATGACCTGGTGACCACAGCTAAACTCTAAAGGCAGGCACTTTACAATTAAGCACATTAAGAGATGATATCTTCATGAAAAGCTAAAAAAGGTGGAAACTTGAGGGGTACATGCACCCATTAAACCTGGCACAGCTGCCAGCTCCACTGGCATGGAGGGATAAAGTCCTGATAGAAAACAAGCTCAATTAGAGGTATGGGGAGGGGGCTGCTGGGCTGGTGTGGAGAAGGGGAGAGATATGAGGCTACGCCTGCTCCCCAGTGCTTGGGAGAAGGAAAGTTGAGAAGCATATGTTCTGGGCACACACACACTTGTTAGACTATCGAGTAAAGACTGGTGATTACACAGTGGTGCTCTTTACAAGGGGAGTGGGCTAAGATCATGTTACCCATGAAGACAGGAACACTAAACACAGTGTCCATTACACATCAATCACTAGGACACTAGTGCATGTATGAAGGACCACAGGGAATCAGCAATTTTAGTTAGCCCCTGCAAACGGCAATGCTGGCTCTCTGGCTCATTCCCTTCCTCTAGCTAAACTGTTAGCACCAGTATGGGGAAGGCTGGCAGCCCCAGCACAGTCAGGTGATGCTGCATAAGAACAATGGCATTAAGTAGAACTGGAGTTTAAAGAGAAACATGCTGCCACAGAAGAAGTCATGAACAACTGCATACTAATTTACATAAAAAATAGACCTGCACACCCCTAGGTGTTTAAGATTTAAGGAAAAGCACAATCCCATGAAACAAAGTTCCATCCCAGTCTATTTTCAAGCACAACATAGATCTATGGATGTGAAACAGGAAATTTTTCTCAGGACTGCATCCTGTACTACTACTACTGATGGGCAGCTGCAGATCCTAAATGCTTTATCCCGTGCATGGGACCCTCAAATTGCCTATGGTATGATCCCAGTTATTTTCATTAGGGGTAATATACAACTGTTGACCATTGTATGGGAAAGGCCAATCTATAACCAAATGGGATAGGTTATTCTGAGCATGAAAAGAGAAGCAGTCTAGGCTTAAAATAGTCCACAAGGCAGCTAGCCTAGTACTTACCTATGAACCTCTGAACAAAACAGCTGTGCTCCAGAGTTTTGCTCCGTACATAGGGTCCCCTGAACTAAGGTCTTCCATAACCATACTTTCTTGCTAGTCAAGCACCTATACTGAGTAAAATATCTGTTTTACAATAGACACTAAGACAGATCTAAAATACATGCAAACAACATTCTTTAACTTTCAAGCTGGCAAAAATTATGTTAACAGATATTGCATTTTATCAGTATAAATGTTGTGGTTAGGATAATATTACTGAAGCAGTCATTAAATTACTTTGTATGAAGTTATATACAGTATTTATGAAAATTGTCACAAACAGCACTTCTTTTTTTAAGAAAATGTTTATTAATTTAATATATTTACAATATCTACAGAGAAAGGAATAAATTCAGTTTCACATACCGTTATACAGTGTTAGGAATACATTAAATCATCAAGGTAATCTTATATAATTAACACATTAAGAGTCTTGGTATTTCAACAGGAACACTTCAAGGTTATCTCAACCAGTAAAAGTCTTAGTAGGATATATAGATCTCATTCTGATCTCTTCTTTCAATTTTACATAGTATTGTTAAATTTAAAAATTCTTTGAATGTAGGAACGAAGTTCAATTTCTAGTTTTTTGTAATAACTTTTCTGGCAACTGCCAAGAAAGCCTAAATGAGTTTTTGCTCTCTGGCTTTTACAGATATAGGAAGTGGAACATTCATTAGTACAACTGATCTAGTTAAAGAAGAATTATCAGACCATAACCCCTTAAAAAAACTTATCTCTTCTAAATACACATTTAATTTTTCACAATCCATAAACATGTTTGTCCAAACAAACAGCACTTCTTATGGTGGCTAAGAATTGTATTTTGAAGGTAGTTATAAAAAACATTTCCTAGAGTGGTTAGGAACTACCATTACAAATATTGCACAAAGCGACCATAAAAAGAAATATTCATAACTATCCTTATTCATATTCAGCAAAACCACAATAAGATTTGTTTTTCATTCTACATTTATATATTTTTATTTTTACAAAGTAACAGGTCTTCAGCAAATCAAAGAACTTTGATGAAAGCCAGTCAGAATTCCAGGAAAAAACTGTCCAAGTCCACCATTCGATAAATAGTTCAATAGCTCAGGACATAAACAGCATAAACAGCAAAACAAAGCTTTCAAGTAAAAGGCTCTTCTTCAGTGTTTAATAAAATTGTCCTACCATAGCACAAGCATATATACCACAACACAGCCAATCAAAGTACAAACTTAATAATAGCAGCAATTACATCTTTAAAGTTCCCCACATCTTATAAAAGTTCCCTTAAAACTAAGCCTCATTGAGGCTTATATTCTGTCATGTCTATCTTTTAAAATAGGTTTTATACTATTATTCACATTCAAACCCGGCATATGGTCAGCTCTAAAAAAATTAATCCATTTATATTCGGCCAACTCCATTTTATTTATTAAATCACCTCATTTTTATTTTTAAACACAACTTGCAAAATTCAAACTGGAATTTATGCTCAGCACCTGCAGTTGCTATATGCTTAGCCAAAGCATTTGTGAGGACATTAAACACGGAAGAAGAGTCTTTTATTTGAAAGCTTTGTTCTGCTATTTATGTTGTTTATGTCCTGAGCTATTAAACTATTTAACGAATGGTGGACTTGGACTGCTTTTTCCTGGTATATTTTTATTTTTCTTATAGGTTCATAGGTTGGTAACTAGGCTATCAGCCCTAGGGCCTATACAAGCCTAGCCATAACAATTCCCTGGCTATTTCTTCCCACATTATTTACTTTCCTGGACCCCTGTCTAGCAGGGCGACTGACGTGATCCCTGGGGGGAATTTCCTTTCTCCCATCCAATCGTCAAGGTTCCTCTTGAAGAGGTCCAAAGAGGCACTCTGCTTGACATGTATGGGCAATCTATTCCAGAGTCTGGGGAGTCTCTGGGTCAGGAACCTATCCTTCCAGCATGTTTTGTTTATTGTGATGACAAGGTTTAGATCCCTGGGCGTGTAGCTCTGAGGGATTGGGATTTCTTTAAGTGTAGCATGTCCAACAGCTCTGGGTTTGACATGGCCTTGTATGTTGCATGAGATCGCCTCTGAGTAGGCGATATCGACAGAGTATAGCTGGAGTTTTTAAAGGCGGTCAGCGTGGGGCATCTGCTTTAGGCCTGTGATTCTTTTAGTGAGGTATTTCTGAGGCCTTTCCAGTTGTTGCAGATGTCTTGAGAGGTACATACCAAATGGGGCGTTGTATTCTATAATGGGTCTAATGAGGGATGAGTACAGTGGGACAATGACCTCCTTTTTTCTGGATGAAAAGCCCTTCGTGATGAGGTGTGCCACATAGAAGGATTTCCTGACTGTTGTAGCGATGTGGTTATCGAAGGTGAGACCACTGTCCACCTGTGTCCCTAAGTCTCTTATCACACTTTCTGTGTTTAGTGTACTGCCACCTATATGGTAATTCATGGATATATGTTTTTTCCCAAAGGGGATAACAATACATTTCTTGGCACTGAGCTTGAGCCCATGGCTCTGGCACCAAGCATCTGTATCTGTAAGGCCCTTTTGTAGAGTATCCACATCATATGGGGATTCAATAATGGCTCCCAGTTTGCAGTCATCTGCAAACTTTGTTAGCCAGAGTCCTTTAGTGTTGACCTGTACTTCAGAGAAGTAGATGCCAAACAAGAGCGGCCCCAGGACTGAACCCTGAGGTACTCCACTTGTCACTTGTCTGGAGATGGATTTGGAGTTGGCTACTTTTACAGTGTGGGTTCTATCAGTAAGCCATTTAGCAACCCATTGGGTGACATAGGGATTAATGCCCAACTTTGTAAGTTTATCTATGATTCCAGAGTGGGGGATGGTGTCAAAGGCCTTGGCAAGGTCTAGATAGGCTGTGTGGACCACCTTACCCTTGTCCATGGCTCTGGAGACTGATTCAAACAAGTCAATCAGGTTCAGGAGACAAGATCGGCCCTTCACAAACCCAAACTGGGTGGGGTCCAGTGTTTGAAGGTTGCCAATGTCTTTGTTTATAAGTTCCATGATAATACGCTCCATGGCCTTGCAGATAAGGCTTGTCAGACTGATGGGACGGTAGTTTCTGGGATCCAAGGTGGATCCCCCCTTGTGGATTGGGATAACTGTAGCTCTGCGCCACTCAGTGGGCACGAAACCTGAGGTGAGGCTATGATTAAACATGACACTTAGGTGAGGTGCCAGTTCATATTGTAGTTCATGTAGTACACAGCCCGGGATGTCATCTGGTCCCATGGATGCTGTATTCTTGGCTTTAGAGAGTGCGTTTCGTACCTGTGTGGCCGTTATTACTGGAATTTGGCAATCTTCCGGTATTGAGATGGGCCATTTAGGGAGTGAGAGGGGGGTGAAGTTGGCACTGAATCGATCTGCCAGGATATTGGCAATATCATATCCTTCGGATCAGTATATTTAATGCCATTCTGTTTTAGCTCAGAGCAGATCTGAGCATTGCCATTTAGATTCTTGACATAGTTATAGAATGCTTTGTGGTTGTCTTTGGAATCTTTGGCAATTTTATTTTCGTGACTAGCTTTGGAGGATTTTATGAGGCATCTCAGTTTCTTACTGAGGCTAGTAAGGGAGTTTTTTGCATCCTGAGATTTTCCTCTTTTCTGCAAAAGTTTCTTCCTTTTGTTGTAAAGTTTGTTTATGGCAGGGGACCACCAGATTGGCTTCCTGTTTTGGATGAGAGCATTTTGGTTCTATATGGGATGGCACAATTCATGCATGAGTGGATGTGCTTGTACAGTGCCTTAGTGTAGGATTCAGCAGTTGAACTTTCAGTTCCCGTCTGCATGGGTGTCATGAAGTTTGTCACTTCTGACTTGAGTAGCATGAAGTTGGCTTTGGAGAAGTTTTTTATGGTGGTTTCTTTACTGGGGGGTGGGGGTAGGATGTGGATGTTAAGGGTGATTAGCTTATGGTCAGACCTGAGGGGGTGACCATAGGTATGGAGCATTGATTTCCCATGTTGGTAATGACCAGGTCTAGGATATTGGAGCCCCTGGTGGGAATATCCAACGTTTGCAGAGTCTGTTGACATGGATGACCAAGGAAGAACAGCTCTGCTGCAAAATACAAAAATAATATGTATTCATTTGTTTACCAGGAAAGTCCAACTGGGCAAGGTTGCCCATTTTCAGCGGAGGTCCAGGAAGAAAAGCTACATACATAATGATAAACCATCAATGTACAAAATTTTAGAAAAGAAATATACAAAATTTGTTAGACAACCTCACGAGTATAAGTAGTACAAGGAAAAAACATAAATATACAAGACATAGCTAAGTATACCAATATTCATCAGAAGAGTAACTTAATACCTAATACGAACATTCATCAGAAGAGTAACTTAATACACACCAATATTCATCAGAAGAGTAACTTAATACCTAATACCAACATTCATCAGAAGAGTAACTTAATACATACCAACATTCATCAGAAGAGTAACTTAATACCTAATACCAACATTCAACAGAAGAGTAACTTAAAACATAATACCATGAATTATGGTACAGTCTGCATTACATGGGGTTATATATATTTGAAACTATAGCAAGCTGTAGTAGGATTCTAGATAGAGTGAGGGTTTGAAGGAGTTAGCCCAGTTCAGAGCATGTACATGTCCAAGACTTGGTGAGGTAGGATTTTAGTTGATTGTTAAAACTAATGCTGCCTGCCTGAGTCCTGATTTCAAGTGGGAGAAAGTTCCACATCTTTTAATAGTGCAGGAGTAAAGGGAGTCTCCTGAGATGTATCTGCTTTTGGAAACTTCGACCAGCCCTTTATTAGTAGACCTTAGCAGTTGGCTACTGGAGTCATGGTTAATTAAGCCATGTCAAGTTGGGGGTTTGTTGGGATGGTAGATAATCTGGTGAGCTAAAGTGAGTTGACTTAGGGTCAGTAAGGTTGGTAATTCAAGCCAGGAAAGTTTTTGAAGGGCTAAGCAATGGTGAGATCTGTAGGAAGAATCAGTAGCAAATGTAGCTATCTTGTTGTAACAAGTGGATAGTTTGTTTAAATCACCTTTATTTAGGTTAACTAGAACTGGGGACACATAGAATAATGTAGAGAGTAGGTGTGTTCTTGCTATGCTAGATTTACCACTGGGGGTCATGTGCTTTTTACATGTACAGAGTGTACCTAGTTTTTATGCACTTTTGTTATGGTTTGAGCTATGTGCTTGTTGAATTCCATGTTTTGGTCGATGATGACACTTAGTAGCTTGGTATGTTCAACCGGTGAAATACGGGTGCTGTCGGAGGTGATAACTGTAAAAAGGGGAATGGGATCTGTAGCTTTGGAGGGGTGAAAGAGCATAAGCTGGGTTTCTGGGGGGTTCAGTAATAATTGAAGGACTGATAACCAGGTTTCGCTGGCTGCGAAGGATTCTTAGGTTATTTTCTGTAGGAGTTGGAAAGAGAGGGCTGAACAGATTAGGGTAGAGTCATCAGCATATTGAAGTAAGCTTGCATGGAGGGTGGATTTATGAAGTTTGTTGGTGAACACTGTGAAGTGCAGGGGTCCGAGTATAGATCCTTGGGGCACACCTAACATGACAGAGAGAAAGGGGAATAGACAGTCCTGCCATTTAACGGTTTGCTTGTGGTTTGAAAGACAGTCTTTAAACCATAGGATTGCAGAGTTATTTAGTTTAAAGTCTGAGATTGAAGTCAGTAGTTTGTTATGGGAGACAGTATCAAATGCTTTACAGAGCTCCAAAAAGACAGTTGATACCAAATTGCCTGCATTCCTCTGTTAATTAATGTGGTTGGTGAAGGTGATAAGGGCAGTGGTGGTGCTGTGGCCTGGGAGAAACCCATATTGAGTTCCAGCTAGGAGATTTTTGGATAGAAGATATTTTAGTATTTGGGAATGTATATATTTCTCTAGTATTTTTGACAGTGGGGGTAGTATGACTACTGAATGATAGTTAGACAATTTTGTTGAGTCACTCCCTTTGTGCAGAGGTATTATATGTGAGACTTTCCAGAGAAGTGGGACTTGTTGCTCAGAAATTGACCTATTTATAATTATAGAGACCAGGTATGAAACAGCCTTGGCTGAGATCCGGAGGTATTCTGCTGGGAGTTTATCAGCTGCTAGGGTAGTGGGTTTTAGTTTGGTTAAGTATTTGAAGATGGTGCCGGTCTGGATTGGTTGGAGGAATTAGGCAGGTTTGGGATGGTTATAGGAGATGAGTTTATTGCCAGCTTAAAATGGAGTTGGTAACATATTCATTTGTGTTGCAATGTTGTTTGTAGATGTGTCAATGTTAGGGGATGGGGTAATAGTTTTTCCAGGTTGGAGAATTTTATTTATGGCTGCCCAGAATTTTTGCTGGTTAGCATTATGCTTGGTTTGTGTATTTGAGTAATGGGTTTTCTTATCCATTCTTATCTGCTTTTTAGCCTTATTTCTTAATTCAAGGAATAGTTGCCTGTTGATAGTAGTTTTGTTATGATACCAGGTGTCCCATGCTTTGTCCCTTTGTTTTAGTAGAGGCTGGGTACTTTTAGTGAACCAGGGGGCAGAGTTTAACTTTGCACAAATTACTCTTGGAGGGGCAAGTTGGTCAAGTATGTTCAGAAAGGTGGCATTAAAGTAGTCTACTGCCTCGTCAAGAGGGAGGCTTGAGAGGGGTGACCAGTTACAGTGGTTTAGTGCTGTTATTAGGTCATCTGCTTTGATGGGGGGTTTTTTGTATCATATATGTTTGAGGGAGCTACTTTTTCTGGGTTTAATATATTGTCTTAACAGAAAATTAGGGAGGTGGTCACTTAGGCTGTCAGGTAATGTACCGGAGTATTGTGTCTTGGATGGGTGGTTAGTTAGAATCCAGTCTAAAATGGATTCTTTTTTGGTAGCTCTCTCTATTCTGGTTGGGGTTTGGATAAGTTGAGTGAAGCCGAGTAGGTTTAAGTGAGAAGTGAGGAGGGGTGAGTTCATGGAAGTCCACTCAATGTTCACTTAAAATGAATGTTTCATGGGGAAGGGATTCTGATTCCCAATGGATTATGGATTCTAGTGTATTAATACTGTCCCCGGAAGGGATATATGAACCTAGTATGTTCATCTGTTTTTCAGAGTTAATTTGTACCTTTATGAATAAGGTTTCAGTGTTATTGAAAGTAGGGATGTTTATGTTAATGTGGTCAACTGTAAGGTTATTTTTGAAAAGCAAGGTGACTCAGCCTCCTCTTTTGTATGTATGGTCTTATCTAAGTAGGTTGTAGCCTGGGGGCAGTAATTCTTTGCCCCCATTATGTGGCTTAAGCCAACTTTAAGTAAGGAGCACAATGGCAGGGGCATAAAAGGATAGAGTTGCACGCAGTTCATCAAGTTTGTTAAGCATACTTCTAATGCTGATATTAAGAATTAAGAGGTCAGTGGGTTTTGTAAGGGAATTTAGAATAAATGTAGGCTGATTTATGTCACTATTGGGGAGGGTGAAGTCCAAGATTTGGATAAATATCTCCACTGAGTATTAATTCAGAAGCCATGTTTCCCATAGTCTGGAGGTATCTGTTGATAAATAGGTTGTACTAAATGGTGATACAACCTTTTGTAGGGTAGAAGGGAATCTTAAATGGGGCCAGCTCTAAGTTAGAGCGATTGTATATTGCGGAAGAGAAGTGAAATGAAAATTCAGTAGCTATGACGGAATAGAGCTGGGTGGGAGATTTACCATGCAGGTTGTTATTGAGGTTATTTTGGCAGGAAGTGAGGTGGGTTGCTTTAAAGAGAATTATAATAATTAAGGCAAGTAGGGAATACATTTTGAATGTTAGAATTCTTAGTTGTAAAGAGGAGGAAGAAAGAGAATGTAGATAGATTTTATAAGTAAGGGGGTGTGAGGGTGTGATTGCACTTAGTAGCTGTGAGGGTAGTTGTGGGTGTGTATCTAGTACCTGAATTTAATTGGATTAGTAGCTAAGCTTGTTATTGTGAGTGTAGATTAGGTTTCTGCTGTGTGACTGGGTAACTGTAGAGGAGGGGCTATTAGTGGATAACTATAAGTTATAGGAAAGTGGGGGTGGGTGGGAATGGGGTAGGGTAGCAGAGTGAGCCCGAGCGTAGCAAGGGCGAATGGAGCGGGGCTACACTGGCCAGGGAGTTTTCAAGAAGAAAAAAGAAAAACAATCAATAGGTATGAGGTTTATGAGTGGGTGCTGAGGAAGAAAAAAATAGACAGGGGAAGGAATAGATTATAAACTAGCAAGTAGAAAGGATAGGGTGGCTGGCCATGGTGGTGCAACGGTTAGTGTTGCCACCTCACAGCAAGAGGTTCTCCGGTTCGATCCTTGGCTGAGGTGCCTTCTGTGCAGAGTCTGCATGTCCTCCCTGTGGTCGCGTGGGTTTCCTTCGGGTGCTCCGGTTTCCTCCCACATCCCAAATACATGCTGTAGGTGGATTGGACACTCTAAATTGGCCCTAGGTGTGAGTGCATGCATGTGTGTGCCTTCTATGGAAGGTTGGGTGTTGGGTTGGCAAATCGACACCATAAACCTCCTCTGCCAATCATGAGCAGACAGGTGATCTGCTGTGGTGACCCCTAACTGGGAAAAGCCGAAAAAAGAAGTAGGACGGATAGGGTAAGAGGGAAAGTATAAGAGAATGTGGTTTAGGGTCCAAGAGTATGTGGTTTGAGAATGGAGTGTGCAGAAAAATAAAACAAAAACAGATTGAGAAATAGTGTTAGAGTTTGGAGAGGGGGGAGTGTTAAGCAGTTCTGGTGGGCTTTTAAACAGCAGCATGATCCCTACAGTAAGGCAGAGTAATGGCAGATATACTGACAATAAACAGAATTTTGAAATTCTATTTATTATATTATATACCACTATCAGAAATCCTGTGCACAGGTACTTACAGGAATGCACCATATAACAACTATAAGAAGTGTTTAATTTAAACTCTCTTGTAAAATGATGTAAGGAATAAATGCAGGAATGGGAAAAAAGTGAGGTACACGCTGTAGGTTAAAAGAAGTTGCAGAGCAGATCTAGGGAAAAAAGTTTGTAGGAACTATACCTTTAAGAGTAATTAATATGTGAAATCAGAGTTCGAGAATGAAATGGATGAGAGACCTTTGACAAACTGATCTATGAGATGTGTCTTTGTATATGTGTGTGTGGTGGTGGGCAGGAGCTTGTGAGAAAAAAATTAAACAAATACAGTCGCTGAAATTAAGTAGTGTGAATGAGATTTAGGAGTAACATCTTAAGTGAAGTTGCATTAGACGTGGTCCTTGGAATTAAGTAGTATGAAGAGTGGCCCCTGAAGTTAAATAGTGTGAGGACTGATCTCACAATGAAAAGACACATGTCTCCTGAAACACTGTGTGTACAGAATGCTCCCTGAAATTAAACAACATGAAAAATTGCCATCAGAATCAATAATGACGAGTCTGAATTAAATCAGACAAATGTCCCTCTTTAGTGAAAGGTACAGGGTTTCTGTCCTTCCAACTTTATTTGCGAACTTTGTGACCCTGAGCAAGTCACTTGACCTGAAAGTCCTACTGGATAACCCTTGAAAAGAGACACTTGTGCCCAGTGACCATAGCTGGTTAAGAAATGTATAAAAATAAAATAAAATAAAAACATATACAATGCTATTCCAGTAGTACAGATGATGATGATGATGATGGGGTGCCATCTTAGCACCCCATCTGTGAGCTCTTTAATTAATAGTGCTGAGTAAATCAAACCTTGAAACTGGCAGTTTTGATTACTGGGAACAGAAAATGATCATAAGGCATCCATCCATACATACACACCCTACACTTACAAGTTGCCCTATCCCATATAGTGTTAAGCATGCACTGATCATTCCACTACTTAAAGTCCTCTCCCCTTCCACTTTATCTGACTTTTGACACAGCACTAACCTTTGTCCACAGGCTAAAATTCTAGAATGAATAGTTTTATGCTCTAATTTTAGGTTACTTATGTCTTATTTATTTTCTCATTCATTTATTTATTTACATTTACTTTCTAGAAAAAGTTACAGTACATTTTATCATTATATGGTCCATTACAAGCCAAATTTACAATATTATGGACAAAAAGCAGCTTAACAGAGTTTTCTTAACAAAAAAGTACATTTGAGACAGTAGACCATATCAGACTACTAGAAAAACAATCCTCCTGTGATTTCTCTAATGATGTAAATCTATGGTTTAAGAACTATCAGAGCATTTAGGGTAATGGATCAAAACATCCAAGCAGAAACAAACTCTAGTTTTCAATGTTAAGTCCACACTTATTCTCACGTATTACCAATGACCTGTCTTGAGATCTTCCTAACCTAAAATGCTAATGGTGGTAGTAATACAAGTAATACCAAATCTGGCAAAAACTTGCAATCCATCTCCGAGGCACCACGGAGGGACTTCAGAGTACTGTAGAACTGGCTTATATAAAACAAGCTTCTAGCATACTGAAAAAAAACAGTATGGTGCTACTCAGTACCCCTTCAACAGCTTAAGAACATAACCAGTATCACAATCAATGGCCCCATCAGATCTTCCCTTCCAGCAGCTATATACCAGAAATGGTAAGGAAAAATAATAGTCAAAAAGACAGTTACTCAGTTAAATGCTTGTTATAAAATATCCAACTTACTACCAGGTGAGCTATTGCAGTCAATTTTATTTTATTTTATTTTTATTTGTTAGCCACTGTAGAACACTGATACAGATGGACTATTTTCATGTTCAGCCCAGGAGCAAATAATAAATAGTTTTCAGAAAACATTGAATAATCTAAAAATAAATAGTGATTTACATCATTTTACCATTAGTTAGTATGCCATGACAGTGTTATAGGTTCATAGGCACTTAGTAGGATATTGATCTGTGAGGATCTTAAGAATCCTAGCCTTACATTCCCATGGTAATTATTAGCCCTTGTATTTTACAATATGAATATTCAAAAACAGGGCCAAACAAGTATATGTTGGGGTAATTACGTGCTTTCCCTATCCACGAGGGCAAGTGGTACTAAATTGGAAGGTGAATTTGGTTACCCATCCATGCATACAAATTACAATTTATCAGAGTAAGGAAAGTACGCTGCTTTATGTGGAGTGGAAGATGGTTCTGTTGGAGCATCATTCTCTGTGATACATACCTACCCTTCCAACACATTCTATTAATTTTGCAAAAAAGATTTAGGTCTCTTGATTGGGTATTTATGACACCACTAGATTTGCGAATGTGTAATAGGTTTAACAGACTATGGTCTGTAGAGGCTCTATACATGAGGCACAGGTCACCTCTCAATAGCCTATATGATATTAAGAAGAGAGACAAGGCTTTGAGATGGTCTACATAGTGTTTATGATTTAGGCCCTTGACTTTTTTACTGAGAAAACATGATTGTTCCAGTTGTGACATGTGGTTGGATATTTACATACTGAATGGGGCATTTTACTCAATGACTGGCATACTACAGTGCTGAGTACGGTGGAACAATTATGTCTTTGGATCTGACAGGCATACCTTAAGATATAAGCTTTGTAATGATAATGGGCTTCCTTACATTAGTGAATATGAGTTCATTGAAACATAGCTTATTATCAACATAGGGTCCCAGATCTCTAAGTATAAGCTCAATTTCCAATGAGGTATTGTCTAGGTGATAGTTACAAAGGGAGTTATGCCTGCAAAGGATATGAGCATACATTTCTTGGTATTAAGTTTTAGTCCATGATTTTGACAACAACTATCCTGATGTCATCTGGGTAATTACAGTAGTACCAAGTTTGCATTAATCTCTGGAGAACTTTGATCACTAAGAAGAAAACACCAAACAGGAGTGGCACAAAGAGTGATCCAGGAGCACTCTGCTAGTGAAAGGTCTTTTGGAGGAGGTAGGGCCACCTATCCTTACTTCTTGGGTTCTAGTTGTGAGCCTGTCAACTATCCAACGAGTTACATGTGGGATCATATTTAGGCAAGAGAATTTATTAACAATGCCTGAGTGCGTGATGGTGTTGAACACCTTTGTGAGGTAAAGATATGTAGTGTGCACTGATCTGCCCTCATTCACTGCCCCAGTGACATTTCGAAGAAATCAACCAGGTTAAGGAGGTAAGACCTTTCCTTGATGAATCCAAACTGGGTTGGGTCAAAAGTCTGTAGGTTGTCTGTATCCCTATTTATTAGTTCCATAAACATAATTCCATATCCTTATAGATGAGACTGGTCAGGCTTATGGCTCTATACTTAGCCAGGCCCATTGAAGTTCCATCTTTGTGCAAGGGAATTACTGTTACTGTCTTCCATTCATCTACCGCAAAGCCTGTTTTGAGGTTAATACTGAATAGCCTCTAAAGGGGGCCTGACAAGTCATGTTTCATGCTAACTAGTAGGTAGCCTGGTATGTTATCTGGCCCCACAGACATAGTTTTCTTGGCCTTAGATAGTGCCTTGAGTTTTCTTTTTCTTTTAATATAGAGCCTTTTTATATTACGGTTCCATCATAGGGGTTTATTTTTAATTTTGGCTTTGTATTTATTTCTGAGGGGGGATAGATGCATCTACACAACACTTTATGTGTTCAGCAGTAAACCCTTCTGCAGAAGCAGTGGGGTCTTTAGTGGAGGGGCTTTTGAATTTCGCTGAGTCATAACTCAGTAAATTAGCCTTTGCATAGTCTCTGAATACTGAGGTATTTGAGCATTATTTAGGCTTCGGTATTACTGTGAATACGACTGACTTGTGGTCTGATTTGTCCAGGGAGGAGGTAACAATTAGTGAGGAGCAGAGCTGCCAAATATCAGTAAGGATAAATTCCAGGATTTATCACCCCTGGTCAGGGTGCAGACTAACTGGTCCATAGGCTTAGGTTCATACGTGGTTACTAAGTTTGCTGTCCAGAGGACTAGTGAAAGAACATAGTCCAAATTTCCAGTTGACCCCAAGCACACCTGGTTAAATGACTTGTTCAAGTCATGCAGTAGGCTAATGAGGGCTGAGGGAATCATACCCTGTACCACAGAAACTTCAGCTCACAGACTTAACCCTCTGCACCAGATGCCAGATTCAGAGAGTTTGTATTGATGAAGTCTAGCAATCACACAGCATACAAGTTTGAGGATGTATAAGTCTCCCAGTTTATGGAAGGATAGTTGAAGTCTCCTTGAAGAATACTGTTTGGCTTAATACACAGGGCCTCCAAACTGGTTAGGTAGGAGGCGTGGGCCAAGGGGGGCAAGAGAAGAGTCCTGTAGTTAGATACAATGTGATAAGGGATTTTGCTCATACTAAACTGGATGTCGAGGAGTTTGAGGTCATTATATTGTCTAACAAGTCTTGTGGTGAGATTTATTTTTTAAGACTACAGAGAGACATCCACCTTTAGTGCATTTGTCTAATGCTGTGGGCCTGTATGAGTGATAGGCACTGAAGCCTTGCACTGATGGAGTGCTTTCACTAGTCTTGAATGAGGTCTCTATGCTGATATATATATATATATATATATATATATATATATATATATATATATATAGGTTTACCTTCAAAATGTCGAATGCCATAATGTCTAATGTTCACTTGGTTGAAAAATAACATCTAAACCCAAAACACTGAATGATCAAAACATCTAAAATCATTTAATTGAAAAAGCAATGAGAACACCTCAACTATTTGGTAGGGGGATACGCCCCCCTGCA
Organism: Protopterus annectens; assembly: GCF_019279795.1. Lineage (NCBI taxonomy): Eukaryota > Metazoa > Chordata > Ceratodontiformes > Protopteridae > Protopterus > Protopterus annectens. The sequence continues at coordinate 1,280,002,699 of NC_056741.1, read as the reverse complement.
ACCCCCATGTGGGGGGATGTGCCTTCACACCCCCCTACTTAAATATATCAACTCTGATATCGCACTACAGTGCAGAAATAGGCAAATTCAATAATTTCGACATTGTGAGCTTAGACTAATTTTATTTCAGCATTTTGATCATTCAATATAGTGCATTCAACCAATTCATTTTCAACTCTCTCTCTCTCTCTCTCTCTATATATATATATATATATATATATATATATATAGATATATATATGGTCTATATCACTTCAGCAAAAAACACTTTATGCGAATACGAATATGTCAAACCGTATTGCGCGAAGTACGTAAACCTAGAAGTTCAAAACCGCAAATTCCAAAATGTCGATTTGTTTTGGTTGGCCCATCTGCAGTATAGCTCTGTAAGGTAAGATAGGACTTTAGAGTTAGGATTTCGGTTAAGGTAAGTGCATAGATAGGTAATGTATGTAACATTTACTGTAGTGTTAGATGTAGGGTTTTTTTTTGCATGTGTGTTATTTATTTTGTTTGGGTGTATGTCTGTAGGGGAAATGTGCGGTAGTTACGGACCTTAGGGTTAGGGAGGGGTTAAGGATAGTGCATAGATAGTTGTGTATGTGGGGTTTAGTGTAGTGTTGGAAGTGGAGTTTTGTTAAATGTATGTATGTGGATTATTTCTTTTGTGTGGGTGTATATCTGTAGGGTTTGGTTAGTGTATGTATGTGGTTTATTTATTTTGTTTGGGTAGGTACTAAGTAGCAGGTGGTGGGGTTGGCCGACTATGGCAGTTCTATATTTTATTTTTTGCGGTTTAGTGTGTTCGGGATTTTCGCGGTTCGAGGTATAGGGGTCGATGTATGGGTATTCGCGTAAAGGGGCTTTCGCTGAAGTCATATAGACCCATACATATATATATATATATATATATATATATATATATATATATATATACACACATCAACACGTTCCTAGATAAGTAGCTTGTCTCCTGCAAAAATGCTCTGTATTTGCCCTTTTTTAAATTGATGTTGTGCTTTATTAAATTAATGTTGCCATTGTCAATGTATGTTACTTAATTTTACGATTTTAAAGTTGTCAACAAGATGTTGTTGTTGTCTTTCGGCTTTTCCCCGTTAGGGGTCGCCACAACGGAACTCCTGTCCGCTAATGATTGGCAGTAGATTTTTACGAATGCTGAGGTGCCAGCTCGACATTCAACCTTCAACGAAGGCACGCCCATTTACGCATGTCTTTCGAACACCCACCCAGCTGCGGGGAGGACATGCCGACTACACACAGAAGGCACTCCCCGCACTCCAACCGAGAATCGAACAGGAGAACCTCTTGCTGTGAGGCAACAACACAAGATCATAAGTCCATATACATATAGACAGATAGGCAGATAGATAGATATTCTTTGTTAACCTGGTTAGTCACACTAGGCTAGTGGCATCTTTTCACAGGAGACCTGAGGTGGCATTTATTCTGCTAGAGTAAATTTGATCAAGGCATCAGGGAACTTCTCATTCTCTTTTTGATAGGTGGCATGGAATCTTTTACATTTACCTGAGTTACCACCAATTCAAGCAGATGAGACTTAGGTATAACATCTCATCTGAAGGATGGCAAATTGAGGAGTGCCGCATCCCCTAACTGCTCTGCATTGTCAGCAATCGATCTACCTGGTGTGGGAATAGAATCCACAGCCTTCTGCAACAATGGTGGGTGTGCTACCTGTTGTACCACTGACAATGCATTACATATAAATACATATTGCTCTGTTATATAACACTGTAATGCCGTAAGTGTCTAATTTTTTATCTTTTCTTTTGCCACTATGTCTGTTTATTATGCTGGTGCATCTTCTATAGAGGCAATACCTTCCCAAGTTGAACCGGAAGGCTGCATGTGGTCAGTATTACTAAATAACACCAATATAAACACTAAAAGAGTACAACATTCAGATATTCTGACCTTTCATGGCCCATTCTTTACTGCATACACCTAGTGCTTAACCATCACATCTTTGTATTCAAGAAAGGAAGAGAGAGAGAGAGAATGTGTGGGAGGGAGAAGCACGTAGGTTTTATATGTCTAGCTATATATCCAGCTTTCTACACACATTCAAAATGGAAGAGAAGGGTAGTGAGATTTTATGTTTTATACCTGTGTGATTGAGTGTGTGAGTGTGTGGGGGATACAAGTTTACACACATACATACAAAAAAAACATATTTATGTATGAACACACACACACACACACACACACACACACACACACACACACACACACACACACACACACACTATGTCCTCAGTGACTGGAATGGACAAACTTTTTTCCTACTGCTGCCAGTTTACAACACTGTAATGCTTAATATTTACTGTATTCACTTCATACCTGTTGCTAAGCGAATAGCTCTTTAAAGATGTTATAATATTTTGAATGGCCTGGGCTGTGCCTGAGAAAGGTTAATTAGGACCAGAAAGCCTACCTACTTATCAAATAAATAACAAAATAAAACAGCCATAGGCTTTTATGAATATTTAACAATAAGTACCTCTCTAGGGTACCAGAGGCACAAGAACATGGGGAAGGAAAGATGGCAATGTTTCTGCTGATGTACGCAACAATTATTTCTTTTAGCATGCCTGCAGGCTGTAATAACCATCATGCTTTTATAAGCTCCACTTTTCAATTAGTTATACAGAGTTTAGAGAGAGAAAGGAGTAGACTAACAGGTTTATTCTGCCAGTTTGCTTGCTCTGTGTTATTCCAGATATATTTTATAGGTAGCCTAGATTAATTTTCTTTTTTAATTGCATTTTCTTCCATTAGCAATGGTTCCTTTTCTGAGAAATGGCTCAATTTTCAGAAGAGTTTTATGGACAAAACAGGGAAAACTGCACCAGCATGATAAAAATTGCTTATTAGAAATATCTAAACTATGTTTACTGAAAGTAACGTGTATGCTGGACAGACCATTTTAGAAATGCTGCATCCTGTTACATTACTACATTTCTAAGACAGATAAATGAGCTGTGTATGTGCGTCTGTGTACCAAACCTGAAAACAAAAAAGTACTAATGCTTGTTGCAACACACTAGAGATAATAACATTAATGATGAGATGATTTTACCAGAAAAGCAGCAAGGAAATGAAAAAACTTTATGTTCTCCATTAGGGGTTAAACACCCTAACAATCATGCAAATTCTTAATTTGTATTTTTCAAACTTAGGAATTCTAACAGTAAATGCACAGGGTTTCTCAGAATGAAAACGAAGAACTGGCCATTTCAGGGATGAAACTACATCAAACATCATGTGAAATGTGGCTAAACAGTACGTCTGTCACATTTCTCCCAGAGGCACTGTCTGCTCTTAAGGACCTTGTACGAATCCAAGTTAATGGGCCTATGAACAACTGGTACAAACAATGCACAGACTGCTGGCACCCAGCCTTTTCTCATCACTGTAATGAAAATACCAGTACTATTAGCAGCAATTACCGAACAAAAAAGGTTACGCTATAATATGACCCGTAGATTATTTGCTTAGTTTACAGCCTAATCAATATCAACCTATTGGTGCGGTTTTGTAAAACTGATTGGTGGAGGGGGATTCAAAGGAACTACTTAAAGATGCTAAGCAAAATCCCAAAACAAAAACTTCATCGAGTCATATGTATTTTTGTTTCACATCTAAGTATCCCAAGCACAAAACCAACAGGTCCTTGCCTCGGCACCATGCGTTTATTTCCTTGTACCTATAAGCACTTTTTTCATGTAATGAGCAAATCTAAAAGATAAAGAGAAGAAGAAAATTTAACTGCACAAAAAGTGTCACAGTTCAAGTTATGTGTATGGGCTACGTTTTATTTATTTATTTATTTATTTCTAAGAGAATGGACAATCCCTAAAATAAGAATGCTTACTAGAACACTGAAATGCACCAACACAGAAATTTTTGCAAATTCAAACATTGTATTAATTTTTCCATCTGATATGATATACTGACTATTTAACAATACAAAGACAAAGAAAGCTGTAACCCAACATGGTGGCATTCTGTGAAAGATATTTTCCATAATTTCAGTAAGAGTGCATCCTGCGGACAGCAGCTTCTTTTACTGTTTGAATACTTCTGAATGCCTCTAAGGCCACGGCCTGATCTGACCTGTCACCTATATTAGTACCAAGTGGGACATGGGGATGGTCTTCCTTCAAATGAGACACACCCCCGCATAATCTAAGCGTGGTCAGTACCTGCAAATGGTCAGTTGTGATCAGTGCGCTACCCTAGTAATCAAATGTAAAATAAGATAAAAATCACAAAACTATAATCATACACTTCTGAATTTTGGCTTAATGTACATACACTTTCCAAGATTTGAACAAGAAACATATTTATTTTCCAGCCAGTCATGGTTGCTGCCTATATTAAAAGGATGTTTGACAGAGCTTACATACTGTACATAAGAATGTATGTATCCATGAATCCACGTTTATGCAGCTAAATGGCAGTGTGATGAATAAACATATTATTGAGAGACATACACAAGACTACAAGCATGTAAAATAAGAAGTTCTACTAATTTTAGATCGTTTTGTACATTTTGGGGGGATGTATTTTTTACATTTATTGGTTTGGCGACCTTCCTTATCATGCTCAGTGTTAGCTGTACACGTAGGATTTAATGTAAGTGTAGTCACATATTTTAAGGCATATTTGTGCCATTAATTGTGTGTTTAATGCAGTTATTCACCATTAATTGTTTGATTATTATATGTATATGACTAATATATTTAGTAAATATATATTCCGTATACCTTTATTGTATTATTATATTTGTTTGTAAACAAACAACCGCACGTATACACACACACACACACACACACACACACACACACACACACACACACACACACACACAGTTATAATAGCAGAAAGAACAGCCAAGCTATCAATTTCCACTGAGTCCTCATGCCTACATATCATATAGAATAGAGGGAGTTGAGTTCCACAGATGTCTGTGTGTAATGTGTTTTCATTTGCATTTTTATGCCATACGTCTCTGCATGTGCTATGTAAATCTTACTCAGACATTGGTTATAAAATGATTGCCTCCCTTTTCATTTGGACTAGCTTTCCATACTTTCACAGGTTCCTAGGTAAATATTAGCCGATCAGTCTGCAGACCATTACATACCTAGTCAAGTAAAAATATTTAAAAGTTTCCTCTAAGAGGACAATACAAGACATACCAGAGGAGAATTTGAGACTACCAGTCCAATTATCTGTGTTTACCTTGAAGGTGGCAAAGGTGCTACTCTGCTTGACAAGTAGTGGAACCTTGTTCCTAAGGTGGGGGATACGACAGGTTATGAATCTGTCATGCCAAAGTGTCTTATCTATTGATGAAGGTTTACTTTCTTTAACTGGGTGTTTCAGGAACTACTTGCTCTAAGAAGGAACAAGGTCAAAAAGGGTCATGATTTTTCATGGCTCAAAAAGCTATACTTAGATCAGCATGGAGAAATCTACTTCCCTATGCAGGTTTGAGGTGAAGGACAAAAATGTATGTATTCTGTTCTGAAATTATACAATAATAAACACAGCTCTGATTTTTATGTGGCTAACATTCTTTTTAAAATATGTAATAAATTCTGAGGTCACCACACAATGAAGAAAAGCTCCACAGAATTTACTAGGTAAGAAGATGATCAGGCCTTTTTTTCCATATCAAACATAGATATACACACAATTTATTTACCAATCTATGTGTTTAGGCTGTAGGAGGAAACTAGTGTACCTGAAGAAACTCCACATGAACACGGGGAGGACATGCAGATCTCCCAGTGAGGGCACCCCAGCCAAGAACAGAACCAGACACCATGTCGCTGCAAGGTCAGAATGCTACTCACTGCACCATTGTGTCCCTTGTTCTTTACTGTATGCTTAATTCATACCTTGATACAAAATCTGATTTTAGCATTTGCATTTCATGGAAATGTCTGTATCCTCTCACACTGACACTGCTTAGTAGAATCACTGTGTAGTTATCACTAGACTGCATAGACTGGCCCTTTTCTTATTGGACAGTTGGTTAACTTTAAAGGAGCTAATGATTAACATGGAAAAAACATGCATCCTCACAAAATCTCTTGCTGTACTGCTGGTACTGGGACAGCTAACAAGGGAATGAAGCTTCACAAGTAATGTTGCATTCATCTAGACATAACTCTCCTTTTAGTCACCTATTTATTCCCTTAGACTAAAAAAGCTGAAGGTTTGCTGCAATTTATGCACCATTCTGAAATCAGTGGTCTGAACTAAACTTGCTAGGGTTCTGTTGTATCACTTAGACCATAGTCTTCCCTTACAGTGTTTCCATCCAAAGGCAAAGTGCATTGCAATAATAACATGCCAATACCCTACTTCATATGTACCTTGCTACTCAAATTACCGCATACTGACATTTGACCACCATTACTGCATTACGCTCTATGCATGCCATATATGTGCACACAACACTGTCCCTCTAGCCTTGAGCACAAGCATACAGCCGAAAAAAATGCTTTCTGTACCCACGATCACAAAACATAAAATACTTTTCCCTCATACATCAGAGCATCACCAGGTCCCATTTAGTTTTGTCATATTTTCTGAATTTAATAGTTTTCCCTACCCATATGACTGAGTGTGAGTTATACTGGGTTTATTTATGCCTGACATGATTCAGTCATGAGGGGAAAGCCTGAGTGATTATAAATTAAGAAATCATTTAATTACTTAATCAATCCATCAACTAATCCTAATTTTGCAGTATCATTAAAAAGTGTTTCTTGTATACAAGTTTGCACATGCATTTTAACATATTTGTCTCATCTCAGTGAAAGTAATGTATGTGATTATCATTTCCTTTGTGTTAAATGTGTTATTTTATTTTAGAGTTTTTCCTTTGTTTCTTTAATAGTTTTCAACAATTTTGTGGCAGCATTATAGTTTCTTAAAATGTTGATGAAGGTCCTAGTTGAAATTACTTTACATGGGAAACAGTACAAGAAACTTTATTTCCTGTATGGTTGATTTTTAAACTAGAAATTAAAGAAGAAAACAATTGTGCTTATATTTCATTCTATACTTTTTAATGAAAAGTTAACTTATTAATCCAAAAAAGGATCACTGTGGGCTGACTCCACTGTTCTGCAAATCCCTAAATATAGACAATACTTTCTTTGTAGAGTGGCTTTCTAAGTCCAATTGTGCAACTGTACTACTCATACTATAGGTGACACTATCACAGTGTGCTGTGATTTACTGCTGCACTGCCATTCACTAAACTGTGGTGGTATTCACACCACTGGTTGTACTGCAGTACAGTAATTCAAACCACAATGCACTATGATACACTGCTGCTCTTCTATTTACTACATTGTGGTGCTGCTCACATCAAAGTGGTACTGCAGTACTGTACTCCCAAATCGGAATGCACTATGATACACTGTTCTCACATTCACTGTAGTGTGATGTTACTCACAGTACAGGTGGTACTATGGAATAGCACTTTTATACCCAAGAGCAATATGCTAGACAGCTGCTCTTTCTTTCAATACTCTAGGACTACTCACACTATTGGTGGTATTGCTGTTCTAAACTGATACTACAGTGCACTAAGACGTAACCATTCTCTCCCATGCATAGGGTGGTACTACTCACATTATACGTGGTACTGCAGTACTGCACTGTTATAACAGAATGCACTATGATGGCCTGATGCTTTTGTGTTCACTTCAGTACAGAATTACTCACACTATGGGTGGTAATGTAGTTCTGCACTGTAGTACCACAGTCCACTATAATGCCCTGCTACTTTTGTGTTCCCTGCAATACAGTACTATTCACACTATGGCTGGTAGTGTTATACCACATTGCTCTATAATAAAATGTCTTATGATCTCTACAGTGTAGATTTATAATGATAAATACTGTATGTCCTAGCTGTATCATGTCTACAAGCAAATGACATGACAGCTTAGTTATGCCATTACAGAACTTACTGCACTACCCTGTTCTGCACAGTACCTGTGGGAGAAGCCATGAATTACTGCAATAATGCACTGAAAGAATGGAATTACTGTAGAAGTAGTAGTACACTGGAAGCAGGGAATTACTGTTGAAGTAGTAGTACACTGGAAGCAGGGAATTACTGCAGGAATACACATGAAACAGGGAATTATTGTAGCAGCAGTAGTAGTATACTAGAAGCAGTGGATTGCTGTAGCAGTAGTAATACTACTACTACACAGAAGGCAGGGTATTACTGTAGTAGTAGTAGTGCACTGGATGCAGTGAATTACTGTAGTAGTACACTGAAAGCAGGGAATTGCTGTATTAGTAGTA